>NC_142936.1:54101893-54134393 GCF_046866305.1 Octopus bimaculoides | reverse complement strand
AACGTTTGTATGTGTATATGTATGAATTTTTGTTCGCGTGTGTATGTAATGCATACGCACATATACGCATGTACATCCGCGCATACACACATATGCCTAGGTGGGCGTATGTATACCATTGTATAAGGATGCAGATATATCCCTTTATAAAAGTTTATTTGTATATAATCATGCATATTTATGTATATACTTGTATACATATGTGTACTGATGTCTATATGCGCATGTATCTTTTATATATACATGCATATATATACGTATATATATGTGTGTCTCTATGTATGTATAAATGCATATGTTTACACATATGTGTGCGTGTATGCGCGCGCGCGTGTGTTGCGTAATGCCACGGGTGCAAGACAATTTCTCTTTTCCAAACCTATAAATCAAGAAGGTAATTTAGAAAATACCAAACTAGTAAGATGGCATCTGCATTCAGGCTTCGACATACCTTGGCTGATGATGCACTGGTATGTCTTGTGCTTGCAGTATCTGTGACCGTGTTTCTTGTACTCGTCTTGACTGAACTACAGTTCTGGGTGAAGCACTGGTATCAGAAATGAAACCTCTCAAACGCTTACAGTGTTCTAACAATCGAGTAATGCGCTCGGTGAGGATGTCAATCTTTGTATTTTGTAGCAGACATGATGTTAAGCATGAGGCGCTGGGTGGGAATGAAGATGTCCTCAGTCTCTTTCGGAGGGCGTTAGGCTTCGGATCCTTGAATAGTCGCTGACCGAGTGATGTAGTTCTGTCCGAATTTTGAATAAAGAAAACAAGTGATCAAATGTTATATTTAATTGAAATTTAATCATCAATGTACTTTCCCTGATTATCTATGACTTCCTTCTATCTATTTACAAGCTTTTTAATCCCATCAATGCAAAACTCTTTTGGTTTCAAAGCGAATAACTCTGAAATGTCAGTTTCGACCTCCTCCTGGCTTACGAAAGTTATGTTCCCCAAATGATTCTGTAAACTACGAAACAAATGGTAGTCTGAAGGAGCAAGGTCGGGAGAATAAGGTAGATGAGGAATTTTTTCCCAACCGAGCTCTTCAATCTTCTGTGATGTGATCATTGCAGGGTAGTGTCGCGCATTGTCCTGATGAAACATCACTCCTTTTCGATTCACTAAAGCAGGTTTTTTTTCTTCAAAGCTTGGTTCAAACGCTCTAATTGCTGACAGTAGACTTGGGCGTTGATTGTTGCATTAGGTAGTAACAATTCAAAGTGAATTACTCCTTTGAAATCCCACCAGATAGAGAGAAGAACCTTTTTTTCCATGAGATTCCCTTCTCGGTTGCGGTTGAGCTTTTTCCCTTTTGCCAAGCTACTGTTTACCACATTTAACATTTCGATAGATGATCCATTTTTCGTCACCAGTCACCAGTCTATCCAAAAAGAGTGAATTGAGTTCGCGAGAATGGGGAGAAGAGCAGATGTTAACTCGGGAATTTGCGGTTGCTTTCGGACAATTCATGAGGCACCCATTTTCCAAGTTTAGGAAACTTTCCAAGTTGTTGAGGATGACGATGAACAGTTGTATGGTTTGAACTAAGCTTTATTGCCAATTCTTCAACTGATAATGCAGGATTTTCTTCAAGTACTGCCTCAAGGAGCTTATCATCAAACTCAACTGGGCATCCTGTTCGATCTTCATCTTCAAGGCTGAAATCTCCACTTCTGAATTTTGCAAACCATCTTCTGTAAGTTCTTTCATTCAAGCATTCTTTCCCATAAACTGAGTGTATGTTTCGAATAGCTTCGGCTGCAGAGTATCCTTTTTTGTACCTCAAATGCCCTTTGGATACTTCCATGTTAGAAAGGGTTTTAATCAAATAAATTTTAATTCTATTATTCTGTAAAACAATATTTAATTAGTTTAAATGTACACAAACGCATAAAAATAATTTTTAATTCCATTAGACATTCTGTGTGCATCTCTGCGTTTACCTCTAAGCACAACCAATTGTGAGAGAATACTAGCCAATGCTTGACTAGTATTTTATTTCATCGATCCCGAAAGGATGAAAAACAAATTGAACCCTCGCAGACTTTGCCCTTAGAGTGCACAAAATCAGAACAAATAATTTCAAGTCATTTTTTTGACCAACGCTCATAAAATTGGGTTCAGTACAATGGCCTGTATCCTCTCTCACAGTATGAGGCCCTGTGCCTATATCAGGAATCACTATTTAGTTGCTTAAATTTGCTTCTTTTTACGTTATGGATACAAACCACGTCCGGTTTTCATTTTGCTCTTTTTATTCATCTGGGATCGATGAGATAAGAATCAACCCAATATAGATGTAGAGGTAAATTACTGGATTCTCCCACCGCCTGATGAACTGTGTGACATTCTGGTTATGTAATAAATTAAATATTTTTTAAAAATTACAATTGTTTATAAATGCTTTACTATTTTTCTCGGGATATCAATGTGAGCCGTCATTTATGTCAATTTATCTGTTTCTTTACTCACGTAATTTCCTGATGACATGAAATAATGAAATATAACCCTTGTATGCACGCACGCAGGCACATACACACACGCACATACACACACATATAAATATACATACACGCACACATATATATATACACACACATACATATAGGCACGTGCATATATATATGTACATATATATAGATATATATGTGTACATACATACATATATATATATATATATATATATATATATATATATATATATATTTATATATGTACACACACACACAAACACAGTCAGTGACACCAACTGGTTCTGATGCCATTGATATTACCATTTACATCTTTTATCACACCAATTTACAAAATAATGGGTAATTCATCATTTTACTTTTGAATTTCAAATTAAATCAATTGGCTATATTTATACCACTTACAGATACTACAAACATACGCTCACACACACACATATATGAATCTAGATGGCTGCACTTCGTGAGTTGTAGCATTCTGGCAGTATTCTACTAGGTGCACTGCCATTTCCCACCGATAATTGTCGACTGGTGTTTCAGTGTATATCGTAGTTCTGATGTAAGCAGTATACTCGTATATTGGTTTCAAATTTTGGCACAAGGTCAGCAATTTCAAGGAAGTGGGTAAACCGATTGCATTGATTTCAGTGTTCAACTAGTACTTCATTTTATCAGCCCCGAAAGGATGAAAAGCAAAGTCAACTTCGACGGAATTTGAACTCAGAACGTACAGATGAACGAAATACCGCAAAGAATTTTGCCCGGCGTGCTAACAGTTCTTCTAGTTTGTCGCTTAATTAATCTAAACTGGTTTCAAATTTTGGCTGGAGGTCAACAATAAAATAATTGACCACCGGTAATATTGGTTTCAAATTTTGCCAGAAAACCATCAATTTCGGTGAAGCGGCGGGTAAGTCAATTATATCAACCCCATTGCTCATCTGGTACTTATTTTATCAACCCCAAAAGGATGAAAGGCAAGGTCAACCTCGGCGGTATTTGAACTCAGAACATAAAGATGGACAAAATGTCGCTATGTATTTTGCCCAGCGCAGTAACGATTCTGCCAGCTCGCCGCCTTAGTTAGCAGAATATATTAACAGTGTGGGATAGACAGAATATGTTGTAGTTGGGGCATAGTTGATGTTGGCCATTGCGTAGGTGGTATAAAATGTATGTTTTATAAATGGTGTATGTTGTTGCCGTAGTGTTTTGAAATTTTGGAGTGGTATAAGCAGTGTTGGTTGAAGCTGTAACAACTATCCGGTGCCGTTGCCCTAATACATGCATACATACATGTTTGTCTACGTGCATGCATACACACACGCACGGTTATATATATATATATATATATATATATATATATATATATATATATATATATATATATATATATATATATATATACATATATGTATATGGTGAGAGTAGGAAGAAAAAAGCGAAAAAGCACATTGAATATAAAAAAATAAAGGCATTTTTTATGAAAAGTAGCGATAAATACAATTAGATGAACTGAGGTTTGCTGTTCACTGGCTTTGAAATTCAAAATAATAAATTTAATTCCTCTTAATTCTACCTCAGTTCATCTAATTGTATTTATTTATCGCTACTTTTCATAAAAAACCTTTATTTTTTATTTTTGATATTCAATGTGCATTTTCGCTTTTTTTGTTCTTACTTTCCCCCATATCTTTTCCACGTGTAGTTTCTATTTTCTTCTTGAAACATATTTATATTATATATATATTAGAAAAATAAGGTGCTCAGAGATCTGGATGGTTGTACATTTACAGATTTTTATTAAAATGTCACATGCTTTTATAAATCATACATTAACATGTGACATATTAATAAAAATCTGTAAATGGGCAACCATCCAGATCTCTGAGTACCTTATTTTTTCTAATATATAATACATGTACATCACCTCCAAACCTTCTTATATATATATATATATATATATATATATATATATATATATATATATATATATATATATATATATATATATATATATATATATGTTCCACAATTAAGAAACACAGTTATCGATATCATAAAACGGAAGTTTAAGTACAAATCCGTATAACTGAAAACGATTAGAAGTGAAGGTCAATGATCGCCAAAGTTCTGCTGACCAACTTTAAGTATGTGGTTTCTATTTAATTATCCGTGCCACTTATGAACCTGTCAACACTGTAACAGCTCCGATTGTTGGGCTAAACACTTCAACAAACTACTGAACCGACTACCAACTGCCCCTGATAATCGTCATGTCTATCCTTTCATATTTTCTTAGCAAGGAACAATACTCTTGATCATGATTCCGTAGTTGCATAATTATAAAACGAAGGAGGAAGTTCTTTGTGTTCACTGATTCTATGAGTATGGGAAAGACGATTTGTTTCTAGTGACTTTAGAATTATCGATATTGTGACTCCCATAAAATGAGGTGAGTATGAGGTTTATGGAATCTACAGAGAAATTTCTTTATTATCATCAGATGATAAGATCATGTCTCGAATATTGCTGAATCAGCTTAGCCAACCACTTAAACACATCTTGGAGACTTAGTGCAGCTTCCATCTTCGACGAACCGCGAATGAATAACTTTTGGAATTAGACAACTTCAAAATAAAAAAACGCAAAGTTGGGAAAAATACCTTAATGTTATTCGTTCCGGTTCTTTACAGTCTGACTTTATATTCAACCACGGTCAGATTTGCCGCTCATCACTAGATAGTTGATAAAGAATAATACCCGTTTAATACTGCAGTCGATACAATCGACTAATCTCTCCACCTCTCAAAATTGGTGACCTTGGACTTACATTAGAAATAAAGAGAGCGAGGGATTGGCAGAGTACCTGATGGTATTTTTTCTGGCTCTGTATATTCTACATTCAAATCCTACCAAGGTCAACTTGTTCTTTTAATCTTCTTGGGTCGATAAAATAAAGTTCCTGTCAAGTACTGGAGTCTTTGGTATCGTCTCACTTCCGCTCCTCAAAATTTCCACCTTGTGCCGAAATTAGACACATTATTTTACCTGCTGTTTTTAGGAAGGTCATTTTGCCAAAAAAATCAAAAAAACAAAAGCAAAAAAAAGAAAACAATAACAAAAAAAAGGCAAAAACAAAACAAAAATAAAAACAACAAAATACGCCCTGGTTTCATTTCACCTCTTTTTATCATAATTAGTTAACTAATTAACAAATAAACTAATTATCTAATCGATTACTTGATTAATCTTTCAATCAATCAATTAATTTGTTTGCTAAAGTCCTGTCCTTTCGTCGCCATAAGCACCCTCATCAATGACATCCGCTTGATATTCCAGTTCTCCAAGCTTTCGTTGTTGCATTTACGCGTATGCTTTGAAATGCGTGTAAGTGAATGAGTGAGTGAATGAATAAACGTGTGAGTGAGTGAATGAATGAGTGAACGTGTGAGTAAGTGAATGTGATCGTGTGGCAACGTGAGTGCGAGAGAGCACATGTGTTGTAGTTTTTGTTTTCCTCCTTTTATTTCATCTCTTACTTCCTAATTTAAGGCGGTGAGCTGGCAGAATCGTTAGCACGCCGGACATAAACGCTTAGCGGTATTTCGTCCGTCTTTACGCTCTGAGTTCAAATTCCGCCGAAGTCGTCTTTGCCTTTCATTCTTTCAGAGTCGATAAAATAAGTACCAGTTGTACACACTGGGATCGATGTAATCGTCTTACCCACTCCCCTAAAATCGCTGACCATGTACCAAAATTTGGAACCATTTTATTCTAAATTAGTTGTATAATTTTCAGTGCAGTAATCAGATTAACACCCACTCAATCAAGGCTTTTGAAATATATTTTAAGCGGCTGTGTGGTAAATAGCTTGCTTACCAACCACATGGTTCGGGTTCATTCCCACTGCGTGGCACCTTTGGAAAGTGTCTTCTACTATAGCCTCGGGCTGACCAAAGCCTTATGAGTAGATTTGGTAGACGGAAACTGAAAGAAGCCCGTTGTATATATGTATATATATATATATATATATATATATATATATATATATATATATATATATGTATGTATGTATGTGTGTGTATATGTTTGTGTGTCTGTGTTTGTTCCCCCAACGTCACTTGATAACCGATACTGGTGTGTTTACGTCCCCGTAACTTAACGGTTCGGCAAAAGAGACTGATAGAATAAGTACTAGGCTCCCAAAGAATAAGTCCTGGGGTCGATTTGCTCGACTAAAGGCGGTGCTCCAGCATGGTCGCAGTCAAATGGCAGAAACAAGTAAATGAGTAAAAGAGTATAAGAAGAAATAAAATGTTCTTAACAAAAACTCAGAATGTTTCAAAGTTTACTGCACTTCCAGTTTTCGATCTTATGAAAAAGCCATTTAACTGTTTTTCTTCAATTAAAAATACAATCCAAATAGGGATGCTGTCTCTTCATCATTGCGTACTGGTATACTAACATATAGAAAATTAAATTCCAAAATATTTCTGTCAAAGAAGATAATTTGGTACAGCATTGAATTATTCATAAAATCTTATGTTATCTTCAGTCAGAAAAATTACTTTTTCCGCTTTTTTTAAAGTCATTCACCAGAAATAACAATACAATAACTTTAATCTACTAATTATAACCTAGCAACCTGACTTCAAACAACAAACTAGACCCAGTCCCACCCCAGTCATCTTTTAAATTGAACGTCTACCTTCGTATTAGCCACCATACCAGAGAGATCATAAAAATTTAACCAATCATCACTCTGAACAACATAAATACCACACACACATACACACACCGCACGCACTTCTTCATCTCCCTCTCACTTTTTTTTTTGTTTTATCTGTATGTGTATATTATTGCGCACGTGTATATATGTATTGGCCTCCAGTGCCAAAAAGTACTGTTGCCAAAACATACTGAAATGTCCAGTCAGCTGTTCCAAACCGCCTGCGCTCAAACAGCTACACCAAGTCGTCTCATTTCAAGTATACAACACAAGTAGGTATTCTGAAAATTTAATCTGTTACGATAGACACTGAAGTAAAACATAAGAGCAACACACCGACGCCGATGAAATACGATCCACATTTAACTATTCGGCAAAGGAAACCTTAAGAGCTTAAAATTTCTATTGTAAAAACCATCGGCTTCTGTGCTGAAACAAGATTACATTTAAAGAATGGTTAGTAGCCTTCACGGAGAACCGTTACCGTAGCAACAACGTCCAAAGAGAACTGTCAGGCTGAAAACTATTTCATAGTAGAATGTATAAAAGTCATTGAATATTTTGGTTTTCTCCTCCAAAACTTATTATTATGTCACTCCTCCTCCTCTTCCTCTCTCTCTCATTCTCTTCCTCAATCTATCAATATATCCCTATCTCTTTATCAATATGTCCCGCTATCTCTCTATCAATATACCTCTCTGTCTTTATCAATATCTCTCTCTGTTCCTCATATTTCTCTTGCTACGTCATGTACCTTTTCTCTCGCTTATATCGTTTCTGTCTCTCTATTTTTTCTTTACTCTCTCTCTACTTTTTCTTTACTCTCTCTCTCTCTCTCTCTTTCTCTCTCCATTTCGTTGTCTCTTGTATTCCTTTCTTAATTTCTCTCTCATTTACTTGGTCACTTTCTTTCTTTCTTTCTTTCTTTCTTTCTTTCTTTCTTTCTTTCTTTCTTTCATTGTTTCTTTCTTTCTTTCTTTCTTTCTTTCTTTCTTTCTTTCTTTCTTTCTTTCCAACACCTTTCCGTTGATTACAAAAGAAATTCCAAGCTGGAATTTTTCCAGAAAACAATAAAAAAAAGAAGAAAAGAATCTTTAAAAATGAAAAATAAAAATGAAAACAAAAAAGCTAAAAAAGCATACTACAAGTTTATAGATATTTCTCTCCAGTGCCATTTTCAAATATAATTTTTTCTTATATTGATTATATATAAATTCTTTGCCTTTGAAGATTATGTACAGATATTGTCAAACATACTCACACACTGACACCAAACACTCGCGCGCGCGTGCACACAGATATGTATATGTGACTGTATATATACATATGTCTGTATATACATATGTCTGTATATACATATGTCTGTATATAAATATATATATATATATGTATATATGTATATATGTATATATGTGTGTGTGTGTATGTATGTATATATGTGTGTGTGGGTGTATGTATGTACATATACTGTTTACATCTACATGTATCCTCCAGGGGCTGTGGCCATTCTGGAAAACCGCCAGTTGTGTGATTTGTAGTTTGTTTCATTTCGCTCCCATAGCCCTTATTCCGAGTTTGGTTCTGCTGAATCAGTGAGTTGGACACACTTGCCATTATTTGCATTTCATGCAATGAACTAGTTTCATGTGGTATCTCAGATGAAAAAAAAATTAAGTGTTCATAATCACACACATACACACACATGCGCGCAAGCATACACATGTATACATAAATACCTACATACATACGTGTATACATATTCACAGAAATAGTATATTATTTATATGAATGTGTATTGTTCTGTTATTGGTGGAATCAACAAAAAAAAAAAAAACGTACTCCATCTAGTGAGAGATAAATATCATTTAGTGTATACAGGATTTATACAGACGTGCTTGTATATCGAGCTGTGTATTTTCCGGCAATCGTTTAGGCTGAATGGGTGAAGATACACGGTATGCTATACAAACTCATCCGACCATTGTATTATCAGAGGCATGAAACTTATAGTGGCTCGCTTTTAAATCATGTAATTATTAAATGATATATTAATATATTTACGCCATATGTAAACAAACAAGTTTGTTTTTCGAAGCGCTGAAATGTACGGTAGAGCAAGTAGTATAGATATAAAGGATAAAATCCTTTCTTTTCTTCCTAAAAGCGGGAAAAAAAAGGATTTTATCCTTTATATCTCTACTGTTCAGTATCTATGCGTTGATTAATATATTTCTATGTATAAGGTAGCGAGCTGGTAGAATCGTTAGCATGTTTAGCGGCATTTTGTTCGTCTTCATTTTCTGACTCTAATTTCAGCCGGGGTCAACTTTGCCCTTCATCCTTTCGGGGGTAGATAACATAGATAGTAGTTGAGCACTAAGGTCGATGTAATCGATGTACCCCTCCCCAAAATTGCTGGCTTTGTGCCAAATTTTGAAGCCGAAATATATGCTCCTGAACCAGTTAAGTATCACACCTATAAGGGGTCAGCGCTAGATATAATCGAAACAATTGTAGTGATCAATAAAAACTCTCGTATCTTCCATCTGTCTCTCATTAATCATATACATAACGAACACTGTGAGTGACCGTACTTTACCAGTAAGCTACCACGTATAAACAATTCGTTTTATCATCTACTATCTCTCTCCTCCCTCTCTCGCTTCCATCCCTCTTTCTCTGCCTGTCTATCTGTCTGTCTGTGTGCTTGCCTGTCTGTCTGTCTGTCTGTCTGTCTCTCTCTCTCTCTCTCTCTCTGTATATATATATATATATATATATATATATATATATATATATATATAGTCTGTTGAGATGTTTTGGAAGAATAACATGTAATAACCTAACGATATGTCTTTTTTTACTCCTCTGACGAGATTTTGTGCAATAAAATGTTTTAATTACTGGATTTAAATTCTTTTGGGCAAAATCGAAACGGCTGTAAGTGAACATATCGAATTTTTGCAGTTAATAAATTATATTAACGCTACTTCTCCATTTTCTGGATTTCAATTTGAATATTTATAAACGAAGATTTATACTCAAACCTATTATTTTAGAAATAATATTATTCACAATAAAATACTAGGTAACAAACCAGTAATTCATTGTATATTTTCTATCCCTTAAGGTGGATCTCTCTCTCTCTTTCTCTCTCTCTCTCTCTCTTTCTCTCTCTCTCTCTCTCTCTCTCTCTCTCTCTCTCTCTCTCTCTATATATATATATATATATATATATATATATATATATATATATATTTATCTTTATTTTTATTTTATATTTGTATTTGAATTTTGTAAATCTCTGAAGAAGCCTAGTGAATCATGCATGTACCCCCATTACATCATTTTCATCTACTAATTACTCCAGCGTACTGGAGCTATATAGAGAGAATGGGGCATGCCAATACTAGGCCGAAACAGCTGTAAGATTTTGTCCCTTCTCCAATTACTAGATGTCCTTTAAATTTGAAATCTTAACTGTTGATATGACATGGTATGTTATAAGTGTCTGTATGTTGTCTTTATTGTCATTTTGGTTATAAAATAAAAAGATTAATCAACAGAATACAGTGTCTGCAAAGTTGATGAGTACCTAATATTCCCCTCCATTTTCTTATTGCCATATATATATATATATATATATATATATATATATATATATACACACACACATATATATACAGTTACGTAAGGAACACTGAGAGTGACCGTGCTTTACCAGTATAAACCATTCTTTTTATTATCTACTATCCAATATGTATGTATGTATGTATGTATGTATGTATGTATGCATGTATGTATGTGTGTATTTGCATACTTATTTACAAGCATGTTTCTTTGTGTATATGTGTTGTGTTTGTGCCTAAAAGTTCTTGGAGGTGTAGAGCGAGAGATATTGATAATGGTAGAGAAAATGTCAGAAGATGGATGAATATTTCTTTTATTTTTACAAAGATATATAAAAAGCTTGGATTTTTCCTAAGGAAACAATAGAACACTATTTCCTTTGCCTTTGTTTTCAGTAGATAGTAACAGCTAGAAGCAGAATAAACTACAAAAAAAAACAAGAAAAGCAGTATCCTACTATTTTCTTAGAAAAATCCAGACTTTTTATATCTATATATAAATAGAGGAGAAAAGATATTTTTTGTCTCCTGACTTATTTTCTCTCACATTAATATGCCGCTGTGGCGAAGAAGCTTACTTCCTAATAATGTGGTTTTGAGTTGAGTTCTATTGCGCGGCCCATTGGACAGGTGTCTTCAACTATAACTCTGGGTTGACCAAATCTCTAAGTTGGATTATGTAGTCGGAGACTGTGAGGCTCGTCTTATATAATAATAATAATAATAATAATAATAATAATAATAATAATAATAAGAATAATAAGAATATCAAAAGGATATCCTTTAATACAGCGCAACTCATTAGCGCTCTTAAGGAGCAATAAGAATAGAGAACAAGTTTCAAAGGTCAAGTCCCTTTATCAAATTAAATCAATTCGCATCATAGACATATCCATTTGCAGTATCATTTCAAGTACCAATATACAAATCATGAAAGCGTATAATATGCTTTCGTGATTAGTAAATGTGTACTTGAATTGATAATGTATATGTATATGCCTATGATGCGAAGTGATTTAATTTGATAAAGGGACTTGACATTTGAAATTTGTTCTCTATACTTGACTGTATGTACATTTATCTATCTATCTATCTATCTATCTATCTATCTATCTATCTATCTATCTATCTATCTATCTATCTATCTATGCATGCATGCATACATACATACATAGATACATAGATACATACATACATACATAACAAAGAGAGGTGATAAAGGTATAATTGATTATCTTATTAACTTCATTAGCTTACAGCTGTTTCTCATTGTTTTTTCATTGTTGATATAGGCACAAATGTGATTCTTTCCCAAATAAATTGCACTTCATATTCGAGGATATAAGGTGTTATTCAGGCACTCAGCTGTGAGTCCACTGTATCTTAAAGCAGTAAGCGTATGAAGTTCATAAGGCAGTCATTTATTCTTTGACATCTCTCTTTCTTATTACCCTCTATAGTCGTCTAACATTTCACTCTGAAACATTCGTATACTGCGATATACACCGGGTTATTAGTCTCGCAATGCCTAACCGATATATATATATATATATACACACACACACATACATGCATACATACATACATACATACATACATACATACATGCATGCATACATACATACATACATGCATACATACATACGTACATACACACATACATACATACATACATACATATATACATTCGAAGCAACAAGTCGCATATATGGCATGGAGATTATTTATCCAAAATACGCTGAATACTATCTCCAACTTTGGAGCCACAACTAGCAGCATTGTTAAATAACTGGTTAGTCTTCATATGAATTAACTGAGGGAACCTTTTATTCACGTAGTGATTTTCGACTGAAACTTAAATTTAGCACGCAGAAAGTTACTTCAAACAACATGGCTGGACACAACATCAACAACAACACAGTCGAGGAACAGAACAAAAGCAACAGCTCAACAGAACAAAAGCAACAGCTCAACAGTTATAGAAGAAACTGTAACTACAAAACTTATTTCTCTTGGAGTTATGAATTGAATACTGATTTATTTTAACTGTTACGAAAAAGCGAATCAAAACCCCACTGTTGGCTATATGAAACGATTGAAATCATATTGGGATGATCTGCATCCAGAATTAAATAATTTTACTGAGAAGCAACTACGCCAACTAGCAACATTTGTAGAACATAGAAAGAAGGTTAGTAACTGTAACTTTATCAAGAAATCGAAAATGACCCTTCTTTCATACTCTATAAACAAAAACAAAAGCATGAATGATATAAGACCATCACGTGGTTTCGCAGCTAGTGATATTCAAACAATTCTATAGTGCCTGCCAGCCAAACTACATTACTGGCTCAAGTAACTGACCACTGTCCCCCTACTACGACCGTGGTAAATAGCAGGCACAACCGTAACGATTATTGTAATAGTAGTGGTAGTCAGGATTATATGCCAGTGAAATGTGCCCTTACTGAAATTTTCCGAGAAAAAGTAACTTTGGCTTTGAAGGACACTCTCGCGGAGAGAGTATTCTCTACTTAAGTAAGTAAAAACCACCAGATACGGAATTAAAAGCTGTTAACGAAATTGGAGAGGAATATTTACAACAACGTGATGAACCCACATACTGGCAGATTAATGCCTGTCTATATGCTCTGGCTACTACTGTAAAACAGTACATGAATGATATTCAAAAAGTAAACAAAGCCGCAATAACAAAGAAAGTACCATAATGGGTTTTGAAGATAGAGAAAAAGGTAACTGGTTTACGGAAGACCATCAGTCTTGTAATGATGCTAATTGCATGCTAACAAGCAAATCACTATACGTTCTACCAACAGAAAGTCAAGAAGGAGATAGAAATGATGTCTGGAGACAGCAAACAGAGGACATTCACTTGCAAACTGATTACCCTCAAGCAGAAGCTAAAAGACGTCAGTGAAAAACTCTGATATCAGAACAGAATAACCGAGAGAACAAGAAACAAAAAATTTAACCGCAACCAGGCAGCAGTATACAGAGACATGAGAGGAAGAGCAGTAAACATCATGGAAGTTCCTTCACGAGAAGACATAGACTCCTTCTGGAGGAAAATCTGGAGTGAAGAGAAGGAATCTGTCGCAAGATTTCTTTTTGGTCCTCGCATATATTAAATGGCAAATTAAGGTATACAGCTTCATACTTACAGAAAATCCATAACAAACACAAATACACAATACACCGAAAAATGTATTAGATATAACCATTAGTATATATATATATAGGTCATGTGAATAAAGTCTCTAAAATGGATAAATTCGAAGGACACACACACACACACACACAGACACACACACACACACGTCATGGAAATGACTCCGACAGAGCCAATGTTTCATCTGTAAAACACGGAATGCGAAACATCCACTGATAAGTTGGCAACAAGTAGAAATTTACAATAGTTTAAAGTGACCGAAGACTTTTGCATGATACGATATATACATATACATATATATGTATATATATATATATATATATATATATATACGTGGTAACGGTCTCGCTAAGATGCTTGATTACACTGTTGAATAAAGCTATAGATTTCAGTCAAAACTATGTTTGGACTTAAGGAAAAAGCTGGCACCTCTGGACTGGTTTAAATCCATAATTGGGTTTTTCTTAGAATGTGAGTATTCGTTTATTACTATTCACAAGACCTCTGTACATGTTTCCTCTACATCTTCATTGCTAGCTGAATTCTAAAAATTCAGAGTGTACACACAACGCATCTCCACATATACACATATACAAACACACACACACACACACACAAACATACACATGTATGTATGCATGCATCTATGTATGTATGCATGCATCTATGTATGTATGCATGCATCTATGTATGTATGTATGTACGTATGTACGTACGTACGTACGTACGTATATATATATATATATATATATATATATATATATATATATATATATATATATATATATATATATATATATATATAAGGAGAATTCACAAAAAAACGAATGACGAAGACAGGTGGTGTCGACAACAAACAGATGTATTAGTTTAACGCTCGGCTGTGAAAAAGACTTTAACATTTCGAGCCTACGCTCTTCCATAGAAAGGAGTACAGAAAGAAACAAGGAGAGAAAATAAAGAATGTGTAGTGGCTAGCGATCTATCATGGTGAATGCCGGACAGAGAGGTCACACAGGAGAGTTAGGAAGAAGGGGAGATAATAAAGTAGTGGTGATCCGAGAACGAAGGTGCGCGTTAATATAAGAGAGCATGTATGTGCGTGTGGAAGAGGGCTGGTGACCTTGACGTGTGCGCGTGGAAGAGGGCTGGTGACCTTGACGTGTGCGTGTGGAAGAGGGCTGGTGACCTTGACGTGTGCGTGTGTGGATGATGGTGTGGGTGCTGGAAATGGTCAGTTCTAGTGTGTGCGTGGTGGTGTGATGTGATGTGGTGTTGTGTGGTATGATGGTGTTTGTTAATGTAGTGTGTGGTATGGGAGTGTTGGGATGTGGAGGAGGCGAGAGTGGGGAAAGCAAGAATGAGGTGTGGGTTAGGCTGAGGGTGGAGCTAGAGGTGGGATATGTGGGAGTGGGTGTAAAGGATGGGATATATAGGGGAGGTGGGGTTGGATTGTTTAGGAGTAGAGTTACGAGGGAGGGGTGACGATGAAGGGAAAGGGGGAAGGGAGAAGGTGAGTAGGAGTGAAGAGAAGAAGTAGGAGTTGGAGCAAGAGAGGAGAGGTGGGGGGGGAGGAAGTAGGTGTGGGAGGAAGAGTTGAGAGAGAAGAAGGGTTAGATGAAAAGGGGAGGGAAGTTGAGCACATGTGGTGCAAAGGAGCGAAGAGAGAAGATTAATCCCTGTTCACGGCGAAGACGGGTTTTCAGATGGTCTCTGTGCAAAGACAATCCGAACACAGACAGGTGTTGCAAAGAGTGACCGGTAGAGCGGAAATGGCGCGCGAGACCAGGGTGTCATTGCCGAGTCGGATGTGTCGGAGGTACTCCGCGAACCAGTCAGTCAAGCAGCATCCCGTTTACCCGATGTATAGAGAAGGGCAGAGAGAGAGAGAGAGAGAGAGAGAGAGAGAGAGAAAGAGAGAGAGCAGGAGATGCAGTAGATGACATTGCTAGGAGTGCAGGTGAAGGGGTCGGTGATATGATAGGGTCGATGATGGGTGCCGGTGAGGAGGGTGGTGTTGGAGAGGTAAGGGCAAGTGCGGCAGCGTGGGCGGCATATATACATACATAAATGTGTGAGTATATGTACATTTGTAGAGACACACACACACGCGCGCATACACATATATGTATGTATGTATATGTACGTGTGTATGTGTGTGTTTGTGTGTGTGTTTGTGTGTATATTTTTATGTATGTAGTATGTGTTTGTTTGAACGTGCGCATACAGATGTAAACGGCTGAAAATTAAATACCACTGTCTCCTGCTTACATATGCATACATACACACGCATACACACAAACACACACACACACACACACACACACACACACACACACACACACATATATATAAGATATGCACATACTCAGATGCACACACACTCACGCGTGTGCACAAACACTCACGCGTGTGCACAAACACATAGATATATATTGATAGATAGATTTATACGTGCATATATATATAAACACATACATACATACACACATACATACACGCAAAAAAAAAATTCACAAAATCATTCTTTATACATACACGTTCCCACACACACACATATATATATATATATATATATACAGACATCGACAAATGGAGACATGAAATTTAAAGAGACACCTATTTCAGATTAATTTTCTCTGTTGAAATTACAGTCACGCACTCCAAACTTCTTTCACTTTCACTATTGTGATATTATATTTCAGCCTATGTTTTAGGCACCTATTATTTATTTATTTACTGTTGATACCAAACTGGATTGTTATAATAAATCCTAGGTATCTTGGCTGGCTTCCCACCACATCTAAATATATTAAATTTACCTTTTTGTTTCTTTCCTGCTATTTTCCCCTACTTCTGCTGTTCCTTGATGCTGCTTTATGTTTTGTATTTAACTATGTCTGTGTGTACGTGTGTGTGTGTGTGTGTTTGTGTGTGTGTGAGTGTGTGTGTGTGTGTGTGCGCGTGTGTGTGCTGTGAGTGTATTTCATCATGTCTATGTTTGAATATATACGTACGCATATAAACATATACATATATATCTATTTATATATATATATATATATATATATGTATGTATATATATATATATATATATATATATATATATATATATATATATATATATATATATATAAATATATATGTATATATATATATATATATATAAATATATATGTGTATATACATACATATATATATATATATATATATATATATATATATATATATATATATATATATATATATATATATATATATATATATATATGTATATATACACACACACACATCAAAGTATATGTGGTTGTATTCGTATATATTTGTATGAATATATATATGTAGATATAGGTATATATACACACACAAATATATGTATGTATATATATATATATATCTATGTATATATATGTGTGTGTATATATGCATATATATATGTATATATATATGTATGTATAAATATATATATGTATAAATATATATATATATATAGACATATATATATATATATATATATATATATATATATGCAGATATACACACACACACAAACACACACACACACACACACGTATATATATATATATATATATATATATATATATATATATAGATGCATATAATTAGAAGTCTTTATATTTATACATTTAAATATGTATACATATGTGTGTGTATGCGTTTATACATTTATGCATTTCTGTCTATCTATCTATCTATCTATCTATCTATCTATCTATCTATCTATCTATCTATCTATCTATCAGTCTGTCTATATATATAAATATAGATTTGCGTAGATTTAAGGACACAGAGAAAGCGCGAGATGTTATTTATATATTTATATATACTATCTACGTAATTATCTAGGGATGTCTGTATATAAGTATGTTGGCATGTGTGTATGTATATGCGTGTATCCGAGCCTGCATGCGCGCGTGTTCTCACCTGTGTATCCATATTAATAATTTACACTAGTCAGGTGATCTTTTCTCCTGTGGACAGAATGTTCTCGAAGATATATGATTGCAATGATATATGATTAGATATTTGTGAGAGGTTTATAGATTTCTTCCGAGAGTTTTTTTGTATCTACACACGTCTATACATCGTTATACAGTATATATATATATACCGTATATGTGTGTGTGTATGTATATATATATATGTATATATATGCATATATATGTATATAAATGTGTATAGATATATGTATATATATGTATATACATATGTGTGTATATATATATATATATATATATATATATATATATATATATATATATGTTTATATATATGTTTATATATATGTATGTATAGACACACATATACCTTCGTACATACAAGCACGCACACATATATTCACCCACACCCACACAGATAATATCATTCAGTTTATTTTTCATAGGTAATCAATGATAAACTTTTGAACTCCAGGTAAAAGTGAGGTTTTGTGTCAGCAAAAGTGATTTTCAGTTTTTTTTTTTAAATAGAAAAAAAAAAAACAGAGAAGGAAACATGTATAAAATTATGAAATGTGCTTTATTTTGGTTATGGACAAAGACATAAAGTGTGTGAATGAGTGAGAAAGAGAGAGAGAGAGAGAGAGAGAGAGAGAGAGAGAGAGAGAGAGAGAGGGGAGTGAGAGGGGGGAAGTGAGAGACTATGAAAGGGAGAATGAGAATGAGAGAGAGAGAGAGAAAATGAGAGAGAGTGAGAAAGAGTGAGAGAGAGATTATTATATTATTTTTATAGTTTATACTTCGAATAGTCTCTTGATGGCCTTAATAAGCAACGATAACAGTGAAATGAAGACGACGGCGATGATGATGATGATGACGGCGATGATGATGATGATGATGATGTTGATGGTGATGAAGATGATGATGATGATGATGATGATGACGTTGACATTTATGCCGACGGGGATGACGGTATTGATTTTGGTTTCTGTAAAGTTCATGCCGTTGCAGATGAAAACGATGACGGCGGCAGCGGCGGCGGCGGAGACGACGATGATGACGATGACGACGATGTTTCTAACGGTAAACAAATATGTGAAGAAAGGTTCCATGTATCTTTTTTTCTTTTCTCGACATTATCTGTCCTTTACTCCTACTAATATGTACACATATACTCATGATTTCAACTCTACGTAAACATTGCAAAGAACACACAAACATCCGCTTACAGGCGTATACGTCAAATTATAGTTGCCTAATCGGAGAGAAATAATCAAAAGTCTACTGTCTTAAAATATGGATAAATATACCGGAGAAAGCAACAGATGAAAGAGCCAACCAAAAAAAAAAAAAAAAAAAAAAAAATGGCGAAACCTGACTTGGGAGATGATGTATGGGTGTGAGACAAGCACCAGTTTGCCTCTATTGCAAGTTTGACCTGCATGGCTCTGCAATTTGAATGGTGATGATGATCTTGATCCAGTAGGTGAGCCCTTGCATGAGTAAGGTGGGATAATGCCCCGTAAAGCCGTCGTGAGGAAGACCCTGAAACGGTGTGTATTCTTTCCTGAAGGCCTCTGAAACCTACTGGTGGCGTCCGGTATGTTGAGTTTTCGACTGACTGCACTCGCGCAAGGAAGCTATTTCCAAGTCTCTAGTATATTACAAAAAAAAAACCGATAATAAATAAAAAGACGATGATCACAGATCAAAAGCAGGTCTTATGAGGATTAGTTTCACAGAGACACGTGTACTGACTCCAGATATTGATATGAAATTTTGGCACAAAGCCAGTAACTTTGGGGAAGGAGATAAGACGATTATATCGGCCCCAGTGTTCAACTGGTACTATTTTATCGATCCCGAAAGGATGAAAGGCAGCATCGATCTCGGTGGAATATGAACTCAGAATGTAAAGATGGACGAAATGCCGCTAAGCATTTTGACCGGTGCAGTAATGTTTCTGCCAGCTTGTCACCCTACTGACTCTAGATACTAGTTTCAAATTTAGGTACAAGGCCAACAATTTCGAGAGAAGGAGATAAATCGATTACATCGACCCCAGTGCTCAACTGGCACTTATTTTATCGATCTTAATGCTCAACTGGTACTAATTTTATCGACCCCATTTTCAACTGGTACTTACTTTATCGACCCCGAAAGGATGAAAGGCAAAGTCTACCTTGCCGATATTTGAACTCTCAACGTAAAGACGGAAGGAATGCCGCGTAGCATTTTGCCCAGCATGCTAACGTTTCTCATTTCTTTACTGCCCACACGGGGCTACACACAGAGGGGACAAACAAGGACAGACAAAGGGATTAAGCCGATTACATCAACCCCAGTGCGTAACTGGTACTTATCTATCTAAGTCGACCTCCGCGGAATTTGAACTCAGAACGTAACAGCAGACGAAATACCGCTAAGCATTTCGCCCGGCGTGCTAACGTTTCTGCCAGCTCGCCGCCTTACTTAATCTGGCAACAACTCCACACAGATTCCCACACACCTCCCACATTCAACTGCCTTCTCCACCTACACACCTTCATACCGCCCACCATGGTACTCCCACCACACATGCACCATTATATACACACACACACATGCACACTGTTCAACTCATCACTTACTTCCCACACCATTACACCGACACCCACACCCACAACACCTCCCCACTCCACACACACTAGCACGAAACACTTCTCCGTACCCACGCTACCTTCCCACTCCACACACACTAGCACCAAGCATTTCTCAGCACCCATACCACACACCATTATCCACACACCCACACAATCTTCAACAATTTCACCACACATACGAGTAGTCACATACAGTGTTTAAGTCAGTACACACACTACACACCATTATGCACCCTCCCATACCCACACAAGCACATAATACCTGAACACAGACATTATATCCATCCACACGCAACACGCATAGGCAAAGATAGCTTTCACCCACAAGCATACACTATACACATGCACACTATTTGGTCAAAGACACACGCACACATACGCACATACGCATGTGCACACACTACTTGAAAAAGTACACCAACTGCTACACTCAACACACACACATATGCACACACACATACGTTACACACGCATACACACACACACGTCAGACTCAATCACCCTCATTCACACACACACACACACACACACACACACACACACATACATATATAAATGACAAAAAATATAGTATGATAAAATTTATTTAACTTTATACACTCCCTATGGTTTTCTCTTGTATCAGGCTATATATTCTATGTTTTGTAGATTGATATATTAAGCTTTTTATTAGTACCACGGGATTAGTTAAATCCATATATTGTGACTTATATATATATATATATATATATATATATATATATATATATATATATATATATATATATATATATATATATATATACATACACATATATACATATAGGTATATATATATATATATATATACATACACATATATACATATATGTATATATACATATGGATATATATATATATGGATAGAGATACATACATATATACATACATACACGCACATACACATATATAATACTGGTTATACCACCGACCTCATTAAATATCTCAATGAGTTTCACGCCCTAATAATTACGTTATGACATTCATCCTAAACAGAAATATTGAAAGAGTTGTCAATGTTAACAACACATCCTGGCTTCTTGAAAATACAAATAACATTTGAGGGGACGCAATAGTTTTGCAACTAAACTTCCTTTACATATTCAAACCACATCTATATAAGTAGGAAAGATTAATTTGTCTTCTTCTTCTTCTTCTTCTTCTTCTTCTTCTTCTTCTTCTTCTTCTTCTTAAGACCGCGAATTGCTAGAATCATTAACGCGCTGGGTAAAATGCTTAAGGATGTTTAATCTGTTTTTATGTTCTGAGATCAAATCCCACCGAAGTAGGTAAGTACCTATTGAGCACTGGGGTTAATGTAATCGGCTTAACCTCTACCTCTAAATTCAGGACCTTGTACCAAAAATTGAGACCATTATTATTATTATCATTAATTCAAATGAGGAAGTACAGCCAACCGTACCTCACAAATGAGTATAGTTTGGTAGTATGTATAATACTTTGGCTAATTGTTCTAGGTGATTACGTTTTTTTTCGGATTCTTCACTCATGACTCAAGATGTTAGAGTTTGAGGAAAAGCGGTGCTGCGACAGTTACGTAGTGGTACTCATTTCAGCTGTATAGACCGAAGCAACATAGAATGAAGTGTCTTACCCTAGAATACAGCGCTCATCCTGACCTAGAAATTGAACCACGGATTTATGAGCGTGAGCTTAATCTCTAGTCCACGTGACTTCACATATTTCATAGAAATATCAATAACGCAATTATATTTAATAAAACCGAAGTTACAAACTTCCGATTAAAATATTTTCGTATTATATTAAGGTGAATAAGCAAGTTTGCCAATTAAATTTTACCATATTTACTAGTTTGTAAAAATAGCCCCCCAGCGTTAATTTTCTTTTTTATATGGAGCCTAAGAAAATTATATTAAACTAAATTTCTCGACAGCACCAATACTACCCACATACCTAAACAGAGCACCTACTTTAATTTCCCTTTTCATATGGACTATATGCAAATCTTGTTTTACAAAAGTAGTCGACAGCGCCAATACGACCCACATACCCAATATGTAATTTCATTTAACACGCTTATTTATCTATTGAAATTTTGATCGGTTTTCGCAGAACACAATCTATTTCAGCATACTGCTGGTTGTATATAGACAATTTGTATAACAAACGGGCTTAGGGATCTTTTGTTTCGCAAGAGGCCATTACTAATTCAATAGTAAATTGAGCGTAAATCATTTACAAGTAACAAAGGCTTCTGTTCCAACAGTTATATAGGCATGATGGAAAATAACAAAATTTAGGTACTGTGTTTGGAAAAGCAAAATAATCGTAAGTTCCCCACAAAGAAAGGAAGTTACACTGGTAAATCAAGTCTTCATAATAGTCGTAAACTGAATAAAACACTATTATTAGCAAATGCTTTTTTGTTGCTATCTAGAAACGAATGAGATTTGCTTTTTGAATGAATGCAAAAAATGTCGTTTCTGCAGTAAATTTCCAAACAAAAGTTGGTTAAATCATACCCGCTGAAATTAGTTTCAACCTCAATAATGGAATACTCAAGTTTGGAAAACAAAATATGGGTAGTGAGCTTAAAAAAATAATAATAGCTATTAAATTGCATGAACTTCAGCAAAGTTATAAAGTTACACTGCTAAATGTAACCTTTATAATAGCTATAGATTGAGTAAAAAAATATGGAAACCCCACTAGTCATTTGAACTTACTTTTAAAAGCATCTGCAGAGTTTTCATAATGCAATCTTAGGTCCATTTTAAAAATATTTTATACAAAACATATTTTAAATCATATATTCAAGCACAAAGAATAAGTTAAATCATACCTGTAAAAATAAAATATTCATATAAAAAAAAAATAGAATGAGTGAACTTTATTTTTATGGCTGATTGTATCATGAAGCAGTCATTGAATTACTGTTTAAAAAATATTGATTTCAATTTTTATAACAGTTAGTGGACAGAAAAATGTAATCTGATTCCAGTCACATTTAAAATTCCATACTGGCAATGTGTGATGATATCGCAATAAACAAATCATTTGCTGATATAATGTTTTGCTAAAGTTAATTATTATTATAACAGAACGGAGTTATGCAATTATAGGTCTATTTTAGTTGTTAATTGAAACAATGGCATGTAATGATGTAGACACAGGAAGTGAGCAATTCTGATAATTAATTTGCTGTTATTAAAGCAATATAACTATATTTTCTATGTATAACACTTTAAATTTCATTCTTTCAAAATTACTAAATCAATGTTCAGTCGTGTGGGCATGTCCGGGTATTTTTACTTTTGGATTTTATTGTCCACCACATATTCATATCCACCCCGACCGTACAAAAGTTTTGGCATTTCAGGTTAGTTGATTTCTGGTCAGAGCTTCATCAATTCTGTGATAGGATATGTTTCACACCGAGCCCATTGGAACACGCTAGTCGGGTGACTGAATATTTTCTCTCAGACATAACTTACTACATTCCACATACAATAAAAACTCATAGACCCCCAAACAGTTCCCAAGAGGCTCCCGTATAGCTTTGTTGTTGCTGTTCAGGCGAAGGACATAGTTTTCAGCGCTTGAATAAATTACTCATGTCTACAAATCTGCTTGAATTCACCCAGTATCGCAACAGCTACAGCATTATCATACAAACCACAAAGGATGTACCTCCGTACATTGCACAGCCTGAAATCTCTCACGTCTAAAGAACCAAAGCGAAGCCTTTTATTTCTTTGTGAAAATGATCTCTATAAATTTTACGGAATCTTTCATTTCTTCTGGTCCTCAATCATGGGATGTACCCAACTAGTACTCCCGTGGAAAAAGCCTTCATATTTTCTGGATACTTTGCACTCAGCTCTACGCTGCTGTAGCTTTCTCTAGAGCTATCTCGCCATCGGCATCACCGCCATACACTTGTAAACACATCAAGTGTAAAAATACTGATCTCGACAAAATCCTTTCCATTACCTACTAACATAGTGCCTCAGAACTAGCTGTTCTTTCTTTCTATCTATCTTTCTTTCTTTCTTTCTTTCTTTAAGGCGGCATTTATTGAAACACGTTTCTATAAACCCTATTTCGAAGAAGGGTAACATATCGCTCTCTGCTAACTGTCGTCGTACTGCGTATACTCTCAACATTTCAAATGTAATCCATCGAGGTAGCCATAACAACGTTTTCCCTCGTTTTGAATTTCTCTCTCACCTCAATGACCACTAAACGATTTTTATAAAGCCAGAACTACTAGAGATCTATTCTCTGTCACTCGGGCAGTACGCTATCGCCCTCGAGAAATTTAGTGAATTAGTATTGTTACCATCGACATTAGCAAAGGTGTGGGCTGTATCTGGCATGCAAAACCTTTGGCAAAACTATTAGTATAAGAGCTGCATCTACCACTCATTTCTTGAATCTATGGCGTCTTGTCAGATCAAGACATCACAGCAGGCGATGATGACGTACCACACAACCGACATTCTAATGATTCTGTAACACTCAGGGTACAATTTTGACCCTTCATCTTGTATCCTATACATCAATGACCTGTTTATTGTCACATATAAACTTATTAATTATTCTCTAATAGTTCCACATAAGCGCCATCCATTCGCTAAACCTGCCCTGACTATCAGAAGAAAGATTTTGGAAAATACTCCAGTTGGGTAGCTCCAATCTTCTAACCTTCAGACACAAAAAGAATATCTCTGCACGTATCATGAAAATATAATCAGTCCTATTTCTCTTAAACATGAATATCATACAACTAGAAGCATGAAGATCACTACCAAATGCAAGGCCTCACAATGACATAGATCTCTCCGGGTGAACGTATATCCTTAAAATAATCAAAACCGCATAACAAATAACAGCATTACTCTTCAGATTCGGAAAATACTGTAGCTCATAGCAACTCTATATAAAGCTGATGCAAGGCCCATGTTGGAATATTGCATCCAAATTTGGGACGTTACTGCTGCTGCTGCTGCTGCTGCTGCTGCTGCAGCTGCTGCTACTACTACTACTACTACTACTACTACTACTACTACTACTACACACGTCTTGGCTAGCATCTAAAGAAAGTCCCCTTCTCTGATTGATATAAATTTGTACACCAACCTACACCGACTTCTGTACCTTAGATATACTGTCCCTTCTCTCTGTCTTCTCCACTGCAACTGCTCTGGGCTCTGCTCTTCGGAACTAGCTAGTCTAATGATACTTGCTCTCAAGCATGCTCGTACCTTCCCCGCTATCGTCTCTTCTCCTTTCTTCACATTGCACAGTGGTAAGCGTAGAATCCTCGCGTTAATCACTTCACTCTCTTCCTTCAATCCTCCTCCCCAACATATTCCATCCAGATCAAGCAAATAAAGATCTACCTCTACCAGATCCCACGCCGCTAAAAACACGTTGAAGTTGAAGCTCTTTTGTGTAGGGAGGGGAGTTAAATTTAAACAACTTCCGACTGACCCGTTATTCTCCCATACCCGTCACCAAAACTTTCTGAGAAAGACACACAACAGATTTTGTAAAACTCTGGGTTAGGTTATCGAAGCATATTTCATAAGGAAGTAGAAACGAAGTTTGAACAGCAGAGCCGAGTTGGATATGCAGAAACACACACAACATCTCTCGAGCCGTAAAATTATGTAGACGCACGTATGTAACTCACAGGTTAACAATATAAACAAAAAAGTCTGGCTGACGACGATTAATAAATTCAAAAGCTTTTCTTGAGTAAGTACTAAAACTTATACAGCACAACTTGAACTTATTGTGACAATACTGCAATTAGATAAATATTTTAGTGTTTCATCCTCTGTCTGTTTGAATATAATTTGCTTGTTATTTTAAGTAGTCTGTATGTATGTTCAACACATGAAAGCTTCAAGCAACTACAACCAAAATGAATATATAAATATATACAACAGACAAGATAGTAAAATTTGAACGCAGTTTAGCCGTGAAGACAGCAGAAAGATTGGATATTTTACCTTATAAGACGGAAAAGAAAAAGTTGTCTGGGACTCAGATGTCGGCTGAGTACTTTGCCATTAAGCTAAACGGCCCGCTGACAGCAATCTCCATCAAATTAAACGCCAAATAAGAGCCTTCAGAATGCAGCGACATTTTGTGTGTAAAATACGAAACACATTCGAGACTTCCAAAAATTTCTTTACAAAATATTGTTGCATATATATATGCAACTCCGAAACGCGGAGTAGATAGAGCAGGGACAACTGAAGATGGGTAATATTCTTTATGTTGCATGTCTCGTTTCTCTGTTTGTTTTTTTCGTTGTTCGAAAAAAAGTTCGTTTTCTGTCCTCGTCTTTATGTTTTCGTTTCTCATTGTGTTTAACGTTTTCTGCGATGTCCTGTACCCATATATGCTTGTATGTATACATATAGATGTCGGTATGTACATATATGTATGGATATATGCATATATTTCGTTTTTGGATTTGGTTCGCAAAATTTTTTATGTGATTTCGTGTGTTGAAGCATATTCTGTTGTGTCTGAGGATATGTAAACCAACAAGTCTACATACAGACGAGTAGGTACATAGGGTATATGAACAGACAACCACATACGCAAATAGAGCCTGAAACACATGACCACATATACACACACACTTGTCCACACATATGAAGATGTGCACCCATACATACAAACATGGTACATAGCAGCAAAACACACACACACACACACACACACACACACACACATACACACACGCACACACACACACACTCAGACATGCACACACAAGGAGACAGAGGGACATACATACATATACACACATGCACACACATACATAAAAAAAATACACAAACACAAGAATATGCAGAATACATACATGCATGCAAACACACACATACATACATATATACATACACACACATATATACATATGCACACACACACAGACATACATACTCACACATGCACACATACAGGCATGCATACATACACACACACTGAGACACACACATGCGCAAAAACAAACAAATGCAAAAACAGAACGCAGCGTAAATAACGGACAGAGTCAAGACTATTGAAAAGGTTGCAAGACGCAACGAAAATTTTAGGAAAATAAAAATCAATATCTATAAAAGAGAGGATGTTTGTGTGTGTGTGTGTACGTGAATGTGGTTTATGCACGTCCACAAATTAGCACGCATGTCGCTCCAATTTTAGGAGAAGATTCGGAATGACCCTATGTGCATTTTAGTGAACTTTCTCTCTCAGAGGTACACGCGTATACCTGTAAAAATCGATAAACTTTTACCAATTTTGAAGTTTGTTGACATGGCGAAGTCAAATCTGTGCGTACGCGCATGAAGTAGAGAGAAAGAGAGAAATTGTATGTTTGTGAGAGGGGGGGTGAAGGAGAGATACATTTTCTTTGCCAGCGTCTGTGTGCTAAGCAGCAAGCAAACAGAAAAAAATACCCCCTCTCTCTCTCTCTCTCTCTCTCTATCTATCTATCTATCTCTCCCTCCCTTACATACACATGCCAGTTATCTCTCTCTCTTTTTTTCTTTCTTTCTTTCTTTCTTTCTTTCTCACACACACACACAGCAACATTACACACAAAACACATGTTGCCAAAAAGAAATAGACGCTATCTTTTTCTAGTGAGTATGCCAGACAGAAAGTGTGGTGTGTATGTGAAGTTCTTTTGTTAGTGTGAGAGAGCAGCATGTGTGTGTGTGTAATGTTGCTGTGTGTATGATACAGGGAGAGGAAGAAAGAAAGAAAGAGAGAGAGATAAATGCGTGTAAGGGAGGGAGAGAGATAGAGAGGAAGAGCGCGCTCTCTCTATCTCTGCCGAATTGATGTAAACAAACCCATGCGGTCTGATTTTTACGTTTCTAGGTATTGTACCGTAAATCGCCATTTCCAAAATATATTTATTTCAAATCATTTATCAGTATATATATGTAAGGCAAGGTGTGTGTGTTTTGTTGATATACGGGCAACACACACACACACATACGAACATGTATGCGTACAAAAAATATGTATGCAATTGGTGTACATACGTGCGTGTGTGTATGCGCGTTGCTCATATATATATATATTTATATAGATAGGATGATAAATTGAATATTAATTCAATTTAAAACCAAGTGGCCTAGCATATAACAAATCTGAAAATTCAGAAAAAATTGTATTACACGTGTATAAGGGATGACCACTAGGTGAACATCCAATATGCTAGAAAGAGGTCATCAACGATCCAACCACAAAGAAAAATAATGTTCTCCAGAAAAATTTCGCAAAACGCCAGAACAGGACAAAATGAGAACTATACAGAATAAAGAATTATCTATGGCCTGCTGCAGTTTCGAACACTAACGTTTTACTTTCGTAACATCCGTGTTATATATATATATATATATAATTAAGACTTCGTTGTGATCTGAACAGAACCGCTTCTGACACAGAGAATCGGGAGCCCTTTTGGTCATTCTATTTTCCTTGCTGGAAGGGTTCCTAACCCATGAGCAAAGAGGGGTTAGATGATGGCGGTGGTGTTTTCAAAGGGATGGCATGTGTAACCTGATCACCTCTGCCGATTAAACTCTCAACCCATGCGCTCCAGTTGCAACACTGATTCTGCCCAAATTTGACGTCATGTTACTTAGTTTGGTTTGAAATAAAGAACTTGATTAGTTTAATAATCCCAACTTAATCCCGGGCAAAGCCGGGCTATACTGCTAGTAAGAAATAAGTGGAAATTTTAACGGTGAGTGTGTTAAATTTTAAGGCACAATAAGAAAATGACTCTCCCCAGACACAACAGTAGATGCATATAATTATATATTATTTATGGTATTATATATATATATATATATATATATATATATATATATATATATATATAGTACCCCGTCACCAAAAAAGAAAATGAAGAACAAACACAAAAAACAACAACGCGTGGACGTGGTGCATGTAAAGTATTAGCAGACCCTCAAGGAGGGAAAGAAAGGTGGTAAGCATATATAAATGTATATATACGTACATGCATACATATATATTTATATATATATATATATATATACATGTATATTAAATATATAATTAAATGTACATATACACATGTTTGCTTTCATGTATAATTACATATAATTATATACAGGAACAGTCAAACATTATTTGAAGAATCATTCAACCGTTTGATGGAGGCAATTAACCCGAAACTTCGAAGTCACTGTCAAACTTTTCCTTGTGCGTGTGTGTATGTGTATTAGTTAAATTCCATAAGTGTATTGTAAAATTCTAAACCTAATGTACTTCCTTGCCTATACATTGATTATTTCAATAGAATACTTTTAAGTGGAATACTGATCTTCAGTTTGATTACAGATTACTTGTATCTGGTATCGTGATGAAAGATTTATCGGCATTATTCTATTGAATAACCTACCATTTTATCGAATCCCTGAAGAACAATGTGTCTTCTATGTCTGACAGCATGAGGCCACGTTAACTGTGAAACCATTTAAATGGTCTCTATTTTATTCTATCCCTAAAGAACATTATGAAAGCAATGTGTCTTGTGTTTGACAGCATGGGGCATGCGAGCTGCGAAATAATTTGAAGACAAAGAGCAACTCAAGAAAAGAAGAAAACTTTAAAAATCTGAGCTGCGAAATCATTCAATCAGCTCCTTGAGAAAATACTTTTCATTCAAAGGTTCACAACTGGTATCAAAGGTGAAGTAATATTTAAGGAAAGTAACATTACGCAGGGTTTTATATCGGACTGTAATGGTACTTCATTTACGTTTAGAAACATATAGTGGGGGTTCATTATTAAAAAGAAAAAGATGATGAGCCAAAGGTTTATACATACACCTAGTTTGATAAGTGCCAACGCACGAAATTCTTGGACTTTGAGTCACTCTGTTACTTCTGTTAAATATTAATAAAAATATACATATATTCATATTTTGAGTTCTATTTTTCCTATTTGCATCACTATGTAGGCGATTGACTCAGTGGTTAGAGAATGGGGTTCACAATCAAAAGGTGGTGAGTTCGACTCTCGGACCGGGCTGTGTGTTGTGTTATTGAGCAAGGCACTTTATTTCACTCAGCTGTAGAAATGAGTTGCGACGTCACTGGTGCCAAGTTGTATTGGTATTTGCCTTTCTCTTGGATTACATCGGTGGCGTGGAAAGGGGAGGCTGGTATGCATGGGTGACTGCTGGTCTATAAATAGCCTTGCCCGGACTTGCGCTTTGAGGGGTAACTTTCTAGGTGCAAACCCATAGTCATTCATGACCAAGAGGATCTTTACCCTATATATATATATATATATATATATGTATATATAAATTGGGTCATCCCATAAATAATGCGGTTTTTTATACTTCTCTTATTTTTCAAAATTAAGATAAACAAAGTTCTTTTTTAAGCTATAAGATACTCTCTTTCATTTTCTACAATACTTTTCCATCTATCTGGTAGACTTGCAAGGCCTATCTTCCAAAATTCACTTGTCCGTGACGAAAAAGTACTCCTCCAATTCTGTTCTGACTTCGCCTACAGAATTCATATTTTTTCCCTCCAAAAGATTTTGAAAACTACGGAATAAGAGATAATCAGATGGGGCATTGTTTCCCATTCAAACTGCTCCAGCCTCTGGAATGTCATCTTCGGTGTATGTCGCCAAGCAATATCCTGATGGAAGAACACCTTCCGTCTTGAAACCAAAGATAGTCGTTTTCCTTCTAGCGCTGACTTGAATGACTGATTGAATGACGAAATCCAAGCTTCTCTGCTAGTTCCTCAACAGTTACGGTGGGATTTTGTGTGCAGGACGTCCTCGTCAAGCTCTACAGATCTTCCAGGACGCGGCTCCTCTTCTAGGCTGTAGTTTCCGGCTCAGAATTTCTGGAATCACCGTTGACATTGGTTTATGCTTATTGTCCGATCCCCATATACTACATTAATATTCCTCGCACTTTCCGTTGCGTTGTTGCCTTTATTGAACGCACAAAGCAAAACATGTCGAATATGCCCCTTTGTCACTTCCATTATAGCTTTAAAAAAGTAACTGTTAAAATCGAACTGCACTCTTCAAAACTTGCATTAAGAATAAGGACAAGATAAAATGACTACCCTCTTTTATAGCAAGTTGATGCAAATAGTTTATCCCGACTCCCTCCGACTTTTAGTTCATGCAATTGAAAAAACTGCATTATTTATGGAATGACCCAATGTATAATTACATGGTCTATGGTCAACATTTGATCATCCAAATATTGGAAGGACGTCTGCAAGATACCTAGCCACTTTAATAAAAGCTGTTAACGTTGTCAAATTTAATAAAATGTCGGCTGAGTAGTTACAGTACCGTCCGGTTTTTTACGCTCTGAGTTAAAATACGGCGGAGGTCGACTTTGCGTTTCGTCTTCTCTAGGTCAATAAAATAAGTATCAATTGAACACTGTAATCGAATTTTTCTTTCCCTAAAGTTAGAAAAGAACATTATCAGATTTTTACGTTTATGTATTTGTTTTGCAAGATTTCTGATGTGAAAGCGTGTGTTGAAAACACATATTGTTATATTTCGGAATGGTCATTTTTTTTTCTTTTGCGAAATAAACACACGTACTATATACTTGTCCTTCACTTCAGCTTTATTATTGTTCTTACTTTAGTGTCCTTTGTCTGATATCTTTCGTCTCCTTCTGTCCTGTTAATCCATTCTAATAGACCGACACGTGAGATGAAGAGTCGCTGAAGAGGTCAGAGGAGATTTGAATAGTCCAGGCTGGATGGTGAAGTCAGTTACGACACATGCAGCCAATGTTGACATTAC
>NC_142936.1:54071893-54096893 GCF_046866305.1 Octopus bimaculoides | reverse complement strand
CCGAGTCAGATATCACCATTTGTTTATTACTTTTTTTATTGGAACCAAAGCAATTAATTTAGTTCGATATATTGTTCCAATTCTTGAATGTCATAATTGTTTAAAGTATTTCTCTGTTGACATGCAAAACCTAACTATTCAAGATTGCCAGCCATGGACTGTAAAGTGTTTTCAAGGTACATTATTGGACATGGTTGGGTTAACCTCAAGCTGTGCTTTTTTTTTTACTCTTGTACTTGATACATAATGTTTCCTGATGTTCTGATTATTATATCAACCAGCATTGCTGAGGAATGAATGGTGAACGGGGATAAAAATGATAGCAAAGAGGCTTCTCATCTTGCTTAAAGAAAGCGTGAAAGCAGCATCTTCTAACATACAGGGTCATTCTGTGTAATTTTCCAAGAGCCATCTACCCTAGCTAGTTCGGCTGTATCCCGTATAGAGATATCGCGCAACTGTTCTGAGACCCTGGAATAAGGCTAGATTATGAATACTGTGGATGAACTGTCTGATAATTGAATACGTTATTGAAATTTCTCATTTAAAAAAAATCACGTCTTTAAAAAGTTAGAACTCAGTTTCAGATACTACTTCAGGTAGAAAATAGATTTTTCTTTAATTCTATCTTATGTAAAATATTCAGCTATCATGCTCTATGAATTAGACTGTTAAGTTTTATGAAATTTGAAATTTAGTCAAAACTTTAGAAAATTAACAGCTGAAGATTTATAGACCTTAAAATTTGAATATTTTAGAAACTGAGCAAATTTAAATAAATTGAAATAGTGAAAGAAGAAATTATTTTGTTTCCAGTGATATTTGAAACAGTGTACTAACATTTTGAAGATACAGCTTTTAAATGCGAATTACTACTCCATGTTCTGGTTCTTCAAAAGGTTGTACAAAAGTCTTTAATTCAAGCTGTGGTGTATACCATAGGAGAAGAAGCGAGTTAGTAAAGAAGATAAGACTGGCAATTGAAACCATTCCACTTCACATATATGGCTATTCCCTCAATAAAAGCCTTAATGACAAAATATTTTATTTCTCATCTCCTCTCAAAATATAATACTTCTTCAAAATACACCAGTATGTTTTTGTTGTCGTTTCCCCACACTCTCATTCTGTTATTGAAGATGTATTTGTAGTTAAATGCGCGCACAAAATAGTAAGTGGTAAGCTTCCGGCAAACGAAGTCTGTGACGTAGGATCGATTCCCGGTTGCTGCTATTGCACTTACTTCTCTAATGCTCCCGGGAAAGATACGAACATCAAAACATGAAACTCTTAACCAATGAACTCAATAGTACTGATTACCTGCCGATGGCTGCTTCTTTCGTGAAAGGTCAATCGATTAACCTTTAACTTTTTTTCAAGGCATTTTCTTTTTGCTTTGCGTCAATTTATGATTTAACTCGATTCCGACTTTGATCGTTCAATGATCGACAGCAATACATTTATTTTACATCTTTAAGATATCATTTCCGTTGATTCGTTTTTTCTTTTTTTACAGTACATAGTGTCTAGTCTCTGAACCATCTTTGCGTTTCAACTAATAAATAATAGACAGTTATTAGCAGTAGATTTACAAAACTTGATAGTAAATATTAAAAAACAAGAACAACAAAAACTCAGAGTTAAACACAGCTCTGTAAACCACTCGAATGCTCTTCTGTTTTACATCACAAGCTATGTTCTCCACGTGGAATCTATTTCAGTGAAAACAGTTGAACATTATGTTACCTTCTCTACTAGTTTTGGTTTCACGTTAGGCAAATGTGCTGCTTTTAAAAGATCTCTTTGTTTATAGTATATACTGTAACACGCACAGATATAATAATTCACACACAAATAAATACTCGTATATCATTTGTAAACCATTGTTAAATTGTCTCAGCCGGACTGCATTGGTTCAATCAATTTTACCATTTCTTTTAATCAATAAGTCGTCGTACCAAGATTTCAATACAGTTAACCCTAACCTCTCACAATTTACAAACCATGCATTATCTTTTGGGTGTGCTATCCCAACTTCCAAGTTGTGTACTGGGGTTTGATGTAAGCGACTTGTTCCTTCCCCCAAACTTGCTGGCCTTGTGCCAAAATCTGAAGTCAATATCGTACCTGGTTTAAATGTTTTATTTCTAAGGAATACCACGATTTTCCTAAACACCAAGTACCCACTTGCTGGCCTCTTGACGTTTACCGCTAACAAGAAAACGTACCACTCAGGTTAAGAGCCACTGATTTAGACAAAAAAGTTTATCTTACTCAGCCATAAAGAGATATAATTTGAACAATAGAGTTTACTTGAGGCCCGGTCGTAAAACGGTTTCATTCAGCAAATAGAGTTTACGTTGAAAAACAAACATGAGGAGCACTACAAAACTTACGACTGCTTCGATAACGTTCACATCTTTCTACGATCGTGGAAAATGTACTGCGAATGCTTGCAAATGTGGTTTTCCCTGAAAATCTTGTAGATGCATCATCTGTAAATTTATTGTAGTTACTAACGGAAGATGTTTATAAAAATTATCAATAATTTTCTTGAAAATGTGTACACACACACACACACACACACACACACACACACACACACGCGCACATATACACACACAAACACATACACATGCACACACACACACATGTAGTCGAGTGGTTGAGATGTTCGATTCGCACCCACGTTGTTTCGGGTTCAGTCCCAGCGTGCGGTAACTTGGGCAAGCGTCTTTTACTATAGCTTCAGCCGACGAGGCCCTTGTAAGTATATTTGGAAGACGGAAACTGTGTACGTATGTATAATCATATGTGACTCACGTCTTTGGGCTTCTCCTCCAGCATCGCCTTACCATCTGTGCTTGTCTGTTTACGCCTTCGTAACATTAGCGGTTCGACAAATGCGTCCGATAGAATAAGTAATAGACTTAAGAACTGCAACAAATATTGAAGGTAGTTTGTTCAACAAAATACTTCAAGATAGTGCCCTAGCACTGCCGCAGTTCAATGACTGAATGAAATGAAGACAATATTGGTATCAACTTTTGGCACGAGACCAGGAATTTTAGGGGAAGTGGGTAAGTCAGTGTTTAATTGGTACTTACTTCATCGTCCCCCAAAGGATGCAAAATAAACTCGACCTCGACGGATTTTGAACTCAGGACGTAAAGACGGACGAAATTCCACTAAGCATTTCGCTAAGCGTGCTAACGATTCTGCCAGCTCGTCGCTTTAAAAGAATATAATATATTGAAATATATTTTATACGAAATAGAGGCTATCAAACTGTCTTCTGCGGCAGTCTTTACATTTAAATGTATTCTGTCCTGGAAATAATGATTTGCAATATATTTTGTTTCTCAATCTACATTGCAATACGTCAAACACTAAAAGGTGCGAAGCTTATTGACCAATTTTGTATTCTTATATATTGTCTAATGATTAAAAATTTGTGTCGGATAGTTCCATGAAATGAAAAATTCTCTGGCAATGTTTTGTAATGTAAAGTGAGAACATAACGGGATGTAGAGTCATTAGCACGCCGGGCGAAATGCTTAGCAGTATTTCATCTGTCTTTATGTTCTGAGTTCAAATTCCGCCGAGGTCGACTTTGCCTTTCATCCTTTCGGGATCGATTAAATAAGTACCAGTTGTACACTGGGTCGATGTAATCAACTTAATCCCTCTGTCTGTCCTTGTTTGTCCCCTTTGTGTTTACCCCCTGTGGGCAATAAAGAAATATATATATATATATATATCGTAAATTAAAGAATTAAGGCGGCGAGCTGGCAGAGTCGTTATCGCATCGGACAAACTGCTTAGCGGCATTTTGTCCGTCCTTACATTCTGAGTTCAAATTCCACCGAGGTAAACTTTGCCTTTCATCCCTCTCAGAGTTGATAAAGTAAGTACCATTTAAGTGCTGGAAGCGATGTAACCAACTAAATCCCCCCCCCCCGCAAAAAAACTGCTCGCCTTGTGACAAAATTAGAAAACAATATATATCTTGAATTAAAGATTTAAGGCAGCGAGCTGGCAGAATCGTTACCGTGCCGGGTATAATGCTTAGCGGCATTTCGACCATATTTATGTTCTGAGCTCAAATTCCGTCGGGGTCGACTTTTCCTTTCATCCCCTTTTGTAGTCGATTAAATAAGTACCAGTCAAGCACTAGGGTGAATGTAATCGGTTTACCCCTCTTACGGACTTGCTGGCCTAGTGCCAACATTTGAAACCAATACATAGCTTAAATTGAAAATAGGAAAAATTTAATGGAATTTATAAGAATAAATCCTAGTGTGATATGTAGCTTACTTGATCCTCTGTTTTATAATTTGGCGCGTGCTGGAAATTTCCATTGTTACCTTCAGGAGATGGTGAACTACAAAAATCGGAACACAGTTTGGTTATGTAACTATATCCGACGACGCACTTTTAGCTCAACACAGTCATACACGAATGCCCTTTCACATTGTAAACGAAATATAGGAAAAGCACAGAGTGGTTGGACTGCATTAAAAAAAATGGGTAGGAAGAAATATGATAGAAAACGCGAGGTAGGCTGATGATAGGGAAATATGGAGGGTGGAGATTGCATCTCTTAGTGTCTACTTATCGCCTCACTAAGCGTTGGATTTTGATGGACTGATGCGCCTTGAGCTGAAAATTATGTAATCTATTGTTTTGTAATACTAAAAATGTCAGCGAATTGACAATTGTCTATTCTAATGTATTTTATTCTAGGAAAACTTTGCTTTATGGTAATTTGTGTTCTTATGTTCAATAGTTAAACACTTTACGGTAATATATTTTCTGATGAAATTGTATCTTTGCCTAGTGTTCCAAATACGCTATTGTAATGTGTGTCTCGCCGATGTGTCTCTATTGTAATAAGACTTAGGAAGCAAGCTAACAGTTGCTTATTCCACTGTGTCTACTACTGAGATGTAATGAGTCAATCTTGTATAACATTTCCTATTGAATTTTGTATTATGTACTGAAAAAGCTGTTATTACACTGTTTCTTTCATAAAAAAAAAAAAATAGATCCAATTAAAATCGAGAATTATTAATTATAAAGTGTCTTTGAGCAAAAGATCTGAAGAGCTGAGAAAGTTAATTTTTTATACGAACATGTCACTAAACAATTGATATAATGGATTCTGAATGCTGCTTTATTTTAATGTGTATTTGACGTAAGATACTCCGCAAAATATTTATTGCATTATCTGAAATGTTTACACTGTAATGTGTTTTTCCATGTTGAATATAAACGAATGTTTTTGTTTGCACAACTTTCACTTTGATCTCATTCCTAATCTATTTCAGTTTGCTATCGTGTATTACGTTTCAACTTGAAAATGTTAGAGAGCGGTTGCTTTGTTAAAGTATCTGCTACGTATCAGATCTGGATATTTAGAAAACATTTCTTCCTATCAGAAATTGTTAATTTATCACAGGAGACGCATTCATTTGATGTGGGAGATAAACACATGTAAAAAAAAAAAAGTATACCTAATTAATCTGCGAACATTTGTGTCTGTGTGTGAGTGAAGGAGAGAGAGAGAGAGAGAGAGAGAGAGAGAGAGAGAGAGAGAGAGAGAGAGAGAGAGAGAGAGAGAGAGAGAGAGAATGATGACGGCTGACACATAGTGAAAAAGATGGGGAGGAATGGAAAGTAAGAGTTATGAATAAAGATGAACCTGTTTTATGACTAAAATGTTATCAATTGTTTGACCGAATAAATAAAAATTCAGAAAAGAAAATGCAAATAAATAAAAAAAATTATAATTTAACAACAAAATTAATTGTACTAAATTAAAGAAATAAATGTAATGGTGAGCAGAATCGCTAAAATATTCTACTACATAACTTACTGTATTTTGATGTGTATTTTGATGTTCCTTACTGTTCCGAATCCAAACCATACCCAGAACGACTTCGCTCTAAATAGTGGCACTCCGTCTTTTACAACGACGAGTGTTCCAGTTGATCTGATCAACAGAACAGACTGTTCATGAAATTAACGTGCAAGTAGCTGAGCACTCCACAGACGCGTGAACCCTTAACGTAGTTCTCGGGGATATTCAGCGTGATACAGAGTGTGACAAGGCTGGCCCTTTGAAATACAAGTACAACAGATACAGGAAGAAAGAGTGAAAGAAAATTATGGCGAAAGAGTAAAGGAAGGTTCACTACCACACCCTACCTGAGCCGCGTAGCGCTTTAGGTGTTTTCGCTCAATAAACACTCACTACGTTCGGTCTGGGAATCGAAACCGCGATCCTTTGATTGCGAGTCTGCTGCCCTAACCACTGGGCCATTGCGCCTCCATACGCCCTTAATAACTACCTGTAAAATAGTGCGGATCTGTGTAATCGACTATACTTTTCAAAGTAAGGCCTGAGTATGGTTGCGATCCAAAGAATGAAAATAGTAAAAGGAAAATATAACAAAAGACCAAAAAAATAGAAGCGAACTGTGCAAAGCTATGTGACCATTTCAATTCCACCAATCTGCGCATGTCGCAGACCTCTCCCCCGGCACTACTCAACATACGTGTGTAACAGACATTAGCTCGTCACTATTCACCGTCCGTTCCTTATAATGAAGTATGAATGGGAAGGTGCGTAGCCCAGTGGTTAGGGTGTTCGGCTCATGACCATTAAGTATGAATTCAATTTCTGACTACGGTAGTTCGCTGTGTCCATGAACAAAGCACTTCATTTCACTTTGCTCCAATCAACTTAACTCTACTACTACTACTACCACTACTACTACTACTACTACTACTAATAATAATAATAATAATAAACCCTTTAAGTGTAGGAACAAGGCCTGATATTTGGTGGGAGGTGACTAGTCGATTACATCGACCCTATCATTTGACTGGTACTTATTTTATCGACCACAAACGGATGAAAGGCAAAGTCGACCTAGGTGGAATTTGAAACCGGTACGTAAAGTCGGACGAAATGCAACTTAGCGTTTTGTCGACCTCGGCGGAATTTGGAACCAGAACGTAAAGACGAACGAAATACCGCTTAGCCTTTTGTCTGGCGTGTTAACGATTCTGCCAGCTCGCCATCTTGATAATAATAATAATTATGAGTTCAAATTTTGGCACAAGGCCAGCAATTTTCTGGGAGGAGATAAGTCGATTACATCGACCTCAGTACTGAACTGGTACTTAATTTATCGACTCCGAAAGGATGAAAAGCAAAGTCGACCTCGGCGGAATTTGAACTCAGAAGGTGAAGACGGATGAAACGCCACTAAGCATTTCACCCGACTTGCTAACAATTCTACCAGTTCGTCGCCTTAATAATAATTAGTTGAGAATGACCCCTGGATTACCATTCATGCAGGGAGCGCAAAAGATAGTATTAATTGTTAACTGCAAACGTAAACAGACTGTATATGAAAAAAAAAGAATGGTAGCAGAGGACTGATTAGTATAGACCATTATATAAGGAGTGAAAGGAGAACGCTTGCCGAGTAAATAGTGACGAAAATCTGCTGCAATATACCGGGACCCATATTATTATTGATAATTTTAAATGCTATAGGTAGAACGATGGTGATAATGATAATCACTGTGGTTATGGAGGTGACACAGTGCAAGCACGTTATTTATATATGTGTGTGTGTACATTCATGTGCACGTGTATATACAAATAAAGAGAGGAAGAGGGAGATGGGATCTCAATATCAACTTCCGTAGAAACCCCACGAACGACTCATGAAATCATGTTGCAACGCAACAAGGAAAAAATTAACGCCGAGAATGAAGATGTAGCCGATCATGGTGAAGGTGTCCCGCCCGGCAAGTCCGAAACCGCCCGCATCAGGGGCAGTGATTGCGTATGAATTGAGCAGGAAGAAAATAGATTTTGTTACCTTCTCAGCGACTTTAGATAGCTCAAGGAAGAAGCACACGCACCGTCAGGGATAGCTTTCATAGAACTGACAGTATTTCGACTAGTTAGCTGATTTGAATTGTTATAATATCCTGAGTCAGGGCGCGTGGTTTAGTGGTTAGGGTATTCTACGCACGATCGTAAGGTCGTGAGTTCAATTACAGGTGATGCGTTGTGTCCTTGAGCAAGACACTTTATTTTACCTTGCTTTAGTTCACTCAACTGGCAAAAATGAGTAGTACCTGTAATTCAAAATGGGCAGCCTTGTCACATTCTGTGTCATGCTGAATATCCCTGAGAACTACGTTAAGGGTACGCGTGTCTGTGGAAAGCTCAACCACTTGCACGTTAATTTCACGAGCAGGCTGTTCCGTTGATCGGATCAGCTGGAATCTTCGTTGTCGTAACTGACGGAAAGGCAGTTTATATATATAAGTAGAGTATATAATACTCTGAGTTGGAGGCTAATTGTATATGTACAGGTCTGCATCAACTTATGTTCGAAATTGGTTCTAAGAGTCGCAGTTTAACTCGAAAAACGACGTAACACGAAAAACATTGCAAAATAAATTATTAGTCTACATTCGTTTTAATAAATGATTTGTATATAATTTTCACACATATTTTGTTTGATTTTCCGCATCAGTATTGGTTTTTTGGTGTTTTGTAAGTTTTTATGCTTTAAATATGTTTCATGATACCGATTTAAAGACGGATAAATAAATTGAAGTTGAAGTCTATTTTTCGCAATTATTTCTCTAAAAAAAAAAAAAAAAAAAAAAGTAAAAGAAAAAAGAGAAGGTACAGAGATGGAAAATGAAGTAGATATTGGGGTTGGCAAGAACGTAATTTCGTTTTACGCAAATAGATAGAGTTACAATTTTTTAAAATGATTTTTGTTAATGGTATGACTTTTTTCCTATTGACATTTGATAGCCATCACTTTTAGCTTACTGTAGAAGCAAATTGCGCGTAATTTTTTTTACAACTGTTAGTTCAGTGTCAATTATAACACGGAGTACAAAAACGAACATCTTCGCCATACTTTGCTTTTTTATTTCTGTAAAGGCAAGAAAGCTGCTGAGGCTCACAAAGAGATATGTGAAGTTTATGGTGTTGATTGCATAACAGAACGCACATGTCAGAAATGGTTTTAAAAAATTTGTTCTGGAGATTTCTCACTCAAAGATGACTAACGTTCTGGTCGACCCATGGAAGTTGATGATGACCGAATCAAAGCCATAATTGAATCTGATTGTCATATAACTATGCGAGATATTGCAGATCACACACAATTAAAAATCACTTGAAATGTCTTGGACTCGATATTTGGGTTCCACATAAATTTAAAGAGATTCACTTAACACAATAAATCGACATTTGTGATATGCCTCTCAAACGCAATGAAATCGACCTTCTTTTGAAACGAATCAAAACTGGTGATGAAAAATGGATTGTCTACAATAGCATCGATCAAAAACGATTATGGGTCAAGCGTAATAAACTGGCACAAACCAGATCAAAAGCTGAATTGCATAAAAAAAAGACGTCATGCTGTCAAATAGGTGGGATTACAAAGGTGTTGTGTATTTTGAGCTGCTTCCAAGGAACCAAACGATCAACTCAGATATTTACTTTCAGCAACAAATGAAACTGGAGGAATCAATCGAAGAGAAACAGCTAGAATTGGCAAATTGTAAGGAATCGTGTTCCACCATGACAACACTAGATCACACACATCTTTGCTAACTCGTGAAAAATTATTGGAGCTTGGTTGGGAAGTGATAACACGTCCACCATATAGCTCCGACCTTGCACCATTAGATTACCATTTATTTCGAAGTTTGCAAAATTCTTTGAATGGTAATACTTTCAATAATGATGATGACCTGAAATCGCACTTGATTCAGTTTTTGAGTCATAAGGATCAGTAGTTCTATGAGCGCGGAATCATGAAGTTGCCAGAAAGATGGCAAAAGGTTATCTGACAAAATGGAAAATATATATTTGATTAAAGTTTATTCTTTGTCTGAAAAAAAAATGACTTTTATTTCACACTAAAAATCCGAAATTGCTTTCTTGCCAACCCAATATCTTCAAGGCATAACGGGAGAAAGTCGAAGAGCGTTGGTAAATGAAAGATATTCGAAGGACGGTGAAGCATTCTGATGATTGAATTAGCGATATTAAGTAGTTTGTCAGTTAGTCACTGTCTGGTAATTCTCATTTACTGATTATAAGAATAACTGTGTCAATATAAAATTTGTTTTAAGGTGGCGAGCTGGCAGAAACGTTAGCACACCGGGCGAAATGCTTAGCAGTATTTCGTCTGTCTTTACGTTCTGAGTTCAAATTCCGCCGAGGTTGACTTTTCCTTTCATCCTTTCGAGGTCGATAAATTAAGTACCAGTTGCGTACTGGGTCGATCTAATCTGGCCACCTCCCCCAAAATTTCGGGCCTTGTGCCTAGAGTATGAAAGAATATAATATTTGTTTTGTCGTTGGCTATCCTATCAACTCAACCGTTAAAATAACCAGCTGAGAGGTCAGCAGTTCGAAACTTGTCTGCATTGCCTATACTCAGCAAACCGATCATTCATTCTTCTTTTCTAATCTAATTCATCATGTGTTTATATGTGACAAGTCTGCAATAACACAGCTCTGTAAAATTGAAGTGTTTCGGTAAGCTTAGAATAGTAGCTTGAAGAAAAAAAAAGCTTCTATGATTATAGTTCGGGAAGGGATGGCTCAAGCGAAGTCTATAGTTGTTAACTTGTAGTCAGAAGAGGGAAAACAACAGATGCAAACCTGACAGTAGGAAAAATGCATGAGACTATAACTCGTGTGTTGGTACAATAGAAAATAATATGACAAGATACCAAGATCTGTTGAGACAAGAAATCTGGTTAGAATAAATTCAAAAGCGGAACTCCGCTATAGGCACCTCGTTGGTGATTACTAATGTTATGGGGGTTGTCATATTGTGTTTACCAATCAAAAATAGATAAGATCTTCCGATGGACTTCTGCGCAATTTCCGTCTACCAAATCCCACTCAGAGTAAAACTGGGTTGATGCTTTGAGCCGACACGAGAAAATGAGAGATGACACATATTCGGAATGTAACACTGGGATTATATACAAAACTACATCATATATGAAGTCACGAGATTAGAGTCTCTTGATCACGTGGTCACCCTTTATTGGTCTACACACTAGAAACACTGTTTACATTGTGAAGCACTGTCTTTGTTTCGTGATGTTATTGAAAGCTTGAAGATTGTGGCAATCGACTTATTATTGAAATCAGGAGTTCTCAACTTTTTTTGTCTATGGACCCCTTTGATTACTATTTTATTCTGGTGGGCCTCCATAGCCATTCAATGCTTCAAAACTAGTTTTGTAGAAACTTTTTTCAAAATTTCTATTTTGTTTTACACACACTTTGTATAGGTTGAACTATGTAAAATGTTAGTTGTTTCTTGCAATACATACCAATACATAAAATCTAAAGCAAATTTATTTCAGGGGCCCTTGAAATACTATTCTGGATCGCTAGTTTATTATTTTGTTGCGTGAACAACAAACATTCTTAAATGGACCGACAGGAGTCATATAGATCCCGGTTCGGAATCAATGATTTAAATAAGCATCAATAGATGATGACCTAGTACAGTCATGGGTAAACGGAAGTCCGCAGATTTAACTGAATGATACGCCTAATGAACCATCTAGTGTGGCTCGCTTGAGATATGATCTCAAGGGACCTGCTTCTCGAACAAGATTGCCTATAATATACTAGACTCAAGTAGAGCCATAAATAAATCCGTTTTTTTAAAGTCCCATAAAAGTACTGACCATATATACTTTTGAACAGAATAATTTTTCATTAATCATAATTCCAAAGTGATTAAATTTCATATAGAAATTTAAATAGGTAGGTTTACAGCATGGTCTGAAAGAAGCATCGATGCTTTAAAGTTCAAATCATGAAGAGAAGTACAGATTTACTTCGAGAACAATTCTGAAATGTCAAACTTCCGAACAACAGTCAGTTTATTTACAGACAGTTCTCACTCTACTCTATTGATCGCAATACACACACACACACACACACACATACACACACACACACACAGACACACACACACACACACACACACACACACACACACACACACACGTACGTACGTACATACATGTATATACACCATTGTTAAGAATGTACGTATGTTTATATATCTATATATCTATATAAGTATATATATATATATATATATATATATATATATATATATATATATATATATATATATATATATATATATATATATATATATATATATATATATACACACACATATATATATATATATATATATATATATATATATATACCATTGTTCCAGACTGTCTCTTTCTGATGAATTAGATATGAAGACAAAACTGTTAGGAATAATCGAATGAGCGGTGTGCAAGTATCTATGAAGGCAAAGTTGGTGATGATGAATATGATGACGACAATGATGATGATGATGATGATGATCATGATGCTGCTGCTGATGATAAATCTGATGATGATAATAAAAGTAGCAGCGGATCTCTGGGATGGTAGTGGTGGTCGTGGTGGTGGAGAGAGAAATGGGAAGTGGGGTGGGGTGGGGGTGGGGGAGAGATTATGCCAATATTCTCCAAAGAATAGGCTTCATGATGATTCTTACCGATTCTCTCGCATAACACTTTATGGAAGGATGTGGTGTGCTAGTGGTGGTGGTGGTGGTGGCGGTGGCGATGGGGGCTGGAAAGTGGAAAGGAAGATTCTTTAATGGTTAACGTTCTCAATGATATTCACAACAATATTTGTAAAAAACACACAATGAAAAGAGGAAGCAGAACAAACGTAAATAAATAAATAAATAAATAAATAAAAGCAAGCGAAACTTTGAGAGAAACTATGGCAATTTAATATTTATAGGATATATATATATATATATATATATATATATATATATATATATACATAAACACACATACTTATATATATATAAACACACATATATATGTGCATATACATATGCACAAGCATAGATGTACGTATGTATTCGTGTGTGAACACATGAGTAAATAGTTGTTTTCGTTCTGGGTGTGCGTATATGAAAATTGATATGTGTTTTGCTATATGTGCACGTATACTCACACACTTTCGGCTAAAGAAAAAAACACATACACAGACATGCACGTATAGAAGACACGAGAAGGAATAGATTTGTACAAATATATGAAGATAAATAAACAAATATTCACTCCAATATATATATGTGTAAATACACTTACACACACTGACGTATATACATGTGTGTCAGCAACTAGGTGTGCATATGACATGAATGAATATATATATTTATGTATATGTATGTACGCGCTCATGTGTGTACTTATAGATATACTATTTTAAAAAGAGAAATGTATAAAATTACATTTCGGAAACAATCATTATAGACTCACACACATAGGCACACGCACAGACACACATGCATACACACACATGTGTATACATATAGATATGCGTGTACATAAACAGTTACATGCACATGTATGTTTGTAGATATACATATATATATATATATATATATATGTATATATACATATATATATATATATATATATATATATATATATATATATATATATATATATATATATATATATATATATATATATATATATATATATGTATATAAATATAAATGTACATATATATATATATATATATATATATATATATATATATATATATATATATATATATATATATATATATATATATATATATATATATATATAAATCTATGCATATGTGTGTGCTTGTATATATATATATACATAATGATGCACACTGGGACAAGATTTATTGATTGTTAATGATAATAATATTTTGGTGACAAAAAATGTTTATATAATTTTCCAGTATCTTACTATCGGAAATTAGAAGACTTCTACATATGGGAGTTATTCTAAAGATAGACGCACACACACACAAATATATAGGTATATATATTTGTATATATATATATATATATATATATATATATATATATATATATATATATATGCATGCATATGTTATAACAAAGCGGAATCTGAAGCTGACGAAGTTTATCTCTTCATAATACATTTTATATGCATATACATCCATCCATACATACATATATATATATATATATATATATATATATATATATATATATATATATATATATATATATATATATATGTGTGTGTGTGTGTGTGTGTGTGTGTGTGTGTGTGTGTATTCACTAGAGCACACGCATACATACAGTCGTACATACAAAGATATACATGCATGAATAGACACATAATTACGTGTTTTATGTATATAAATATAAAAGTCATATATATATATATGTACATACATAATATATATATTCTTAATACTTATATGTATATATATATATATATATATATATATATATATATATATATATATAATATAATGTATATATGTATATATATATATATTTATATATATATTTTGGAATATGATATATACATATACATGTATGTATATATAGATATGTGTGTGTTGTGTTTGTGTGTGTGTTTGTGTGTGTGTGTGTGTGTGTATGTGTGTGTGTGTGTGTGTGTGTGTGTGTGTGTGTACATATATACCATGTGTGTGTTCGTGTTTGTTTTTGTATGTATTTTCTATATAGAATGGAAAGTGATATTGATTACTTGATTACAAAGTACATATCGCAACACAAATATTTATTTATGCATTATTATGCATTACAATGTTTCCGTAAACATTAGCACCGATACATACATGTAATTTTATTGCATGTGACTGTGTGCTTAATACAAACACACATATTTGTATATTAAACCTTTTCTCTGTAGATACGTACATATATGTTAACAAGGATGTGCATGTGTGTGTATACTAAAGTGTGTGTTCGTGTTTGTGTGAAAATATGCGTGTATCTGTGTGATGGATATAGAATATGTTTCAATAGGGAGTATGTGACAATAAAATACAAAATATATACATTGTTTGCTATAGAAATCTGTAATACTATAGTTTTACGTTACTATCTATCTGGCCGTTTATCAATCTGAATCGGTGTTTCTATCCATCTCCCCCTCGTGGGTGCGTGTGCGTGTGTATGTGTGTATTCGTGTGTGTATCTATCTATCTATCTATCTATCTATCTATCTATCTATCTATCTATCTATCTATCTATCTGGCTGTCTATAAGCATACACACACAAACACACGCGCGCATATATATATATGATGTTATAATAGAAACAGACATCCTGTTAAATATAGCTACCCAGGGTTTCCTGGTCGAAACATTAATTCAATTCGCCATTTTTCAAGCTGAGAGCAAGGCCTATTGTCAGTTGCTTTTTAAGCATATGTCGATTAAATAAGGGAGCAACATAAGGAAGAAAACAAAAAGAAAACCACAAGGGAGATAACCAACGTTATAATTAAAGAAATATCAAAAAGTTGTAAAACAAGAGGTTAATTGTTTACAATGTGACTGGTGGCCTATTTTAAAAATCCTCCAAGAGGTATTTCTTTAAAATGTGGACATAGAGAAAAAATCTCGTTTCTGGAATTTACATAGTCGTTGGAGGCTCTCAAGTTCTTTAAGAGATATAGTTAATAGAGGATTTGGTTTTGGATATGATTTTCCATATAATGTCGAAGCTGGTCTTTTCGTCTTTAAGTTTCCAGATTAGAGTCAAAAAGATAGTTGAATGACTTTCATCACGGTACCTAAAATTCGAAACATGGTTGTTATATTTTGATTTAAATTTTCCTTCCACAGCTCCGATATAACGTTTGATTTTCTGTTCGACCGTTGGCATAGTTTGCTGATTCTTGTGCTTCATAAACAATAAAAAGATATATCGCATTTCTGTCCTAGAGGACATATAGATTTGTTTCTACATGTGCATCCAGAGTAGGCTTGCGCCGTCTGTTGCTAACTGATATATGATTTAACATTTGGGGTGGGTGGAGTGTTGCAAGAAAAAAACAATCTTAATTGTGTTTCTGTTAAAGATTTTAGTGTATCTATTCTAGGATTCTAGGAAAGTGAATATCTACAAAATGCAACATTCTTTTCCCTACATTTGTCCTAAAATTAAGGGAGAAAGGTGGGGTGATCCATAAAACTTTTCCGGACCTATTCTTACAACTAGATAATAGAGGAAGTGGAGAGTTGTAAAAGATTTTATCAGTAAAGGCGCTATCCAATAGAGACTTATAATAATATGGGCAGCCTTTTCGAATACTTCTTTAGAAGGAGAAAGGCACATGTGACCTCAATGTTTGGAATTGAATACAAACGCATACAGTCATATATTCGTACATATCAGAACAAGAGGATACAAGTAGATAGAAGAGTCACTGAAGAGGTCATAGATGTGTGACGAAAGATTTCCAGACAATGGACATATGATAAAATAAGAACTATAATAAACGAGTGAAGAACGAATATATAATGCGTGTGTTTGGCAAGAAAAACATGACCATCCCAAAATATAACAATGGTGACACTCCGTCGGTTACGACGACGATTGTTCCATTAGATCCGATCAACGGAACAGCCTGCTCGTGAAATTAACGTGAAAGTAGCTGTGCACTCCACAGACGCGTGTACCCTTAACGTAGTTGTTGGGGAGATTCAGCGTGACACAGAGCGTGACAAGGCTGGCCCTTTGAAATACAGGTACAACAGAAACAGGAAGAAAGAGTGAGAGGAAGTTGTGGTGAAAGAGTACAGCAGGGTTGACTTTTTGGCTTTTTCTTTATTGTGAATCCTTTTAAAAATAAACCAAAAATATTATAGACATATATACGTATACATATACTTATACATACATATACATAAACGTACACATAGATACATACACATACATACATACACATACATAATAGAAACCTATATACACATATACATCCATATAGAGAGTTAAGACCCCTTAAGTCATGAACGACCATTGGATTGCATCTAGAAAGTTTCCCTCCGAGGCACAAGTCTGAGAAATATTGTTTATGGAAGACCAGCAGTCGCCCATGCATACCAGCTTCCTCTCTCCAAGCCACTAGTGTTGTCCAAGGAAAAGGCAAAAACCGATACAGCTGGGCACCAGTGACGTCGCAACTCATTTCTACAGCTGAGTGAACTGGAGCAACGTGAAATGAAGTATCTTGCTCAAGAACACAACACACAGCTCGGTCCGGGAATCGAACACACTACCTTATAATTGTGAGCCCGACACTCTAACCACTGAGCTATGTGCCTTCACATCCATACATACACACACACATAATACATACATACATACAAACATACATACAAACATACATATATACATTCATACATATAGTCATACATACATACATACATACATACATAGATGACTACATACACATATACAGCAGAGACGACATAAGCGTGACCATGATAAAACAGGAAGACAGCGTCACGTGCCGCAGGTTGTAGAACTATCGAGAGACGTAAGAACTGAATTAAGACCTGCATCAGTTCTACGAAAAGTAGGCGTGAAAAGGATGAAGAATTACTAGAATCTAAAATTGTCCAATTATTTAGAAGCGTATAGCAGTTACGTCATCAAGCCGCTTTGAGTATAAATTGACTGCTCCTCCTATTGGCAGTAAAATTCGTATATTAAGTAAATGTGTAAATAGATCAGTGGCGTTTTCTCCTTAGAAAACCACGAAGAACACATAATATGATTGAGGAGACAACTATATTAAGAACAATAACTCGAAATTAGTTTTCTGCCAATACACGGACACGTCGTAGCGCTTATGCGCAAGAAGAAATGAGTGAAGAATATAAACAATCCACAACAAAGCTTATAGAAAAGTTCAAGCGAATGGTCACTTCATCATCTGCAATCAACAAATAACTGCTTGAAAGAACGGTTATGATACGAGTCGATAATGAATCCACCAACTCGATGTTATCGCTAATCTATTTAGTTATGAAAGAAGGAACACTCAGCGCAAATCGAAGCTTTTGGACAACGAACATTATACTGTATTGCGTTTCAGTCACTATTCGCCCCCCCCCCAAAAAAAAAACAAAAAAAAACAGGAGTAGCAAGAATGGAGCGTTACTAGGAAAGCAAACCAAATGGATCACTTGTCTATCTACAAAAATATCGACATATGAGGAAAGCTATTGGACTATCGCTAAATAAAAAGTGAATACTAAATAGTAAATTCAAGAACCATCAGCGGTAAATTTATCATAGATTATCGAAGGTTTATGAAATGTGCCGGTAAGGGACACTCAAAAGCAAATTAATTACCCATAAGCGCGAACTATGTTAGGACTATCAGTTGCATGCTTGCATTGAACCCACAAGCAGTATCTCGAAGCAGAAAAGGCCATAATACCAAGTTGGCAAAAATCCTGCCCCATGAATGGTTTCAGCATTTTATTTAGACTATAAATTAGTATCCCAACCGTAATGCAATGTGGTCAAATGAGTGAGTACAGCAGAAATGCTATCAAGAGAAATAGTCATACAAATGCGCACCAGATCCAGAATAATTCAATGCCTTTAACAATAAAGAATACTTGTGGAAAATTATTATAAGAATCTTTTCTGCTCTAGGCACAAGGCTCAACATTTTTGGGGAGGGGGCCAGTCGATTAGATCCACCTCAATACGCAACTGGTACTTAATTTATCAATCCCGAAATGATGAAAGGCAAAGTCGACCTCGGCGGAATTTGAACTCAGAACGCAGTGGCAGACGAAATACCGCTAAGCATTTCGCCCGGCATGCTAGTGTTTCTTATTTCTTTATTGCCCACAAGGGGCTAAACATAGAGGGTACAAACAAAGACAGACAAAAGGATTAAGTCAATTACATCGAGCCCAGTGCGTAACTGGTATTTAATTTATCTACCCCGAAAGGATGAAAGGCAAAGTCGACCGCGGTGGAATTTGAACTCAGAACGTAACGGCATACGAAATACCGCTAAGCATTTTGCCCGGCGTGCTAACGTTTCTGCCATTCGCCACCTTTCTTATAAGAATAACAATGCAGTGCTTGCAATACAGATCTAATATTGTTCAATAAGACAGGGAATAAAAATCATCTGCACAGTAGCTACGGACCTCACATCTAAAATTATGAAAAATAAAAGAGACCATCTAGTGAGGACTAATGAGGAAACTACAGTTTCTGTATCCATGCTACAGATTCTCATTTGTACCAATGATCATAGGTGCACTGGGCTATACAAGAACATATTTAAATTTAAGACTAGTAATGCTGAAGGTTTTCCAAGAAAGAACGAAGAAAACTGACTCATATCCACCAAATCCAATTGATTTGTGGTACAATGATGGTTTGTGAAGTATTCTAAATATTATCAAAAGGTTCAGAGAAATGTGTTCTTACCAGTAGGCCATTCTAGTGTGCATTCTAAATATTCTCTATTTGAGATCTGTAGAATGATCATATACACACAATCACATATTTACATATTGCATACAGACTCCTTTATATATGCATGTAACCATATATTGTATTGTGCGTGCGAATAAGAGAGAGAGAGAGAGAGAGAGAGAGAGAGAGAGAGAGAGAGAGAGAGTGAGAGAGAGAGAGAGTGAGTGAGAGAGAGAGAGAGAGAGAGAGAGAGAGAGAGAGAGAGAGAGAGAAGAGAGAATAAACAAATAGCAAGTGAGAAAAGAGTGAAATGCCAGTAAGTAGGAAAGTGAAAGTGAAAGTATAAGAAAATGATTGAGTGAAAGAAACTAAAATAATCTTCTTCCACTCTCTTCTTCTCTCAGTAATCTTATTGATTTTCTCCTTCTATTTCCCCTCTTGACGACAGCCGATATTTACGACATTTATCAGAAGAGAGAAAAGGAAATATCGATCTCATAGGTGTCCCTTGACATAACAAAACCGCTTTATGACAGGCAGACTTAGACTAGGATCTTCCTTTCGTTGATTTTTTTCCTTTTCCTTCTCGCCTTCACTATCTTTAACAGATTTCTTTTTACTCACTTTTTGTCTCTCTTTCCATCTTCCTCATCCTCTGTCTATTTCTTTTCTATCCATCCATGCCTTTTCTGTCTCCTTCTCTCAGTTCCACTCACTATTTCTGTTTTTCTTTTCCTTCTTCTTCATGACTTCTCCTCGTTGTCTGTCTTTCTTTCTCCCATTTTGTTTTCTCTTTCTCTCTAATTTTTCTTTAGTTTATATAACAGTGTGTGTGCGTGTGTGTGTATGTGTGTGTGTGTGTGTGCATGTGTGTGCGTGTATGCGTGCATATGTGTAGGCACTTGGTGTCTAATATGAACAAGTGTGCACATATGTGCAAATGTCTCAGTTCATGGATCTGTGCGTGTGTGTGTGCGTTTGTGCGTAAGTGTATGTACGTATGCATGTATATATATATATATATATATATATATATATATATATATATATATATATATATATATATATATATATATATATATGTGTGTGTGTGTGTGTGTAGGTACGATACTTATGTATATTGCAGACATACGCGCATACAACTATATATGAATACATACCTCTCTCCCTTTCTCTCTCCATGTCCCCCTGTGTGTGTGTATGTGTGTGTGTGTGTGTGTGTGTGTGTGTGTGTGTGTGTGAATATCTAAGAGTGCACGTGTTACAGAACTAGCACGTGTATATGCGTGTGCTTGAATGTGTCAAAGTTTGTACATGCATACATGTACACGTGTTTTTTTTTCTCTCTCTCTACGCATACATGTGTATATGTATATGTGTATATGTATTTGTGTATATGTATGTGTGTCCCTGATGGATCAGTGGATGACTTCTCTTTAAAACTTATATTGCCAGATTGAGAGTTTGTGAAAATATTGATCAGTCAAACTCCAATATTGATCAGTCAAACTCCAATACGAAACTTACACATATGCATATTGATAGAAGTGTATTCGCTTTCATGCATAGATCTAGGTGGATTCGCACACACCCTCTAGTAAAACAAAACACATCATACACTTAAGTAAAGGCACGGAAAACCACTTAGTGGCTTTCCCTCAGTGCATAACTCTTACACACACACACACACATGCGCGCGCGCGCATGTGTAAGAGTTATACACTGAGGGAAAGCTACTAAGTGGTTTTCCATCACGCTAGAAATGGGAATTAAATCCCAAACCACGAAAAACCTATTCTTATTTTGGCACGTTGAACGTAAGCGGGCAAGTTAATTTGAGAGAATTCAAAACTTAATATTTAATTTTCACCATATATATAGATATATATGTGTGTGTGTGTGTGTGTGTGTGTCTATATATATGGAAGTCTATGAGGATTTCTTTATACAGTTTTTGAAGTGTAGAGATGATTATTTGAGAAAATTATTTTAAAAGAAAATGTTATGAAATCTGCTATGAAGATGTTAGATGTTACTGACATTTTTCGGGAAGAAGTTTTTTCTAGTGTGTGAGCGCTTTCGTTAAACCTTTTGAAACACACGTGCTCTGAAAAATATATCCCCGTGTGTGTGTGTGAGTGTGTGTGTGTGAGTGTGTGTGTTTGTGTGTGTGTTTGTGTGTGCATATCTCTGTATGTATAGGTATGATATATATGTATATATAATTATATGTATACATATATATATATATATATATATATATATATATATATATATATATATATATATATATATATATATATATATATATATATATATATATATATATATATATATATTTCGTATGTGTATTTCGTATGTGTATTTCGTGGCTAGAAACAATTAATGACAAAGTTCAAATCCTCCACTCACATTATATGAAACCTATATCTTCAAAGTATGTTATCCATAAGAATTCGGCTCTATCACACAGTGTGAAAATCAATATATTAATAGCCGATTTAGTTAGAATAATGAAAAACATATCCTTCCTATGCAGTCCATGGGAGGGGCAAAAACATATTCAAGACTTCATGCATCGCATGCAATTTTCGGGATACAGCCAGAAAGATAGAATCCGGGTATACAGAGGAGCTAACAAGAAATTTGAGGAGATTGTTGTCAAAGATACAAATGGAACACAACCTAGATACCGTAACAAACAGTGGAATAGACTACAAAGGATTAGTGACAAAACAAACAAAAAGACCACGTGGTACAATACTGACAAGTTCCAGGGAGTAATGTTTGTGGACGCCACACCACACGGAGAACTGGCCCGCAGATTTCGAAAAATCCTCAAAAGTACCAAGTTGAGGATAAATGTTATAGAAAAACCAGGGAGATCAATTAGATCAATAATATGTAAAACATATCCCTTCAGAAGAACAAGATGTGTTGAGGAGAGTTGCATTGTGTGCAAAAATAGTCCTGGTGCCAACTGCAAAGCCAGAAATGTAGTCTACAAAATAAGCTGTATGGATGGTGAGTGTAAAAACAGAAACACGACATACATAGGTGAAACGGCAAGAAGTTTGGCTGAGCGTGTAAACGAACATTGGAGGGACTATAATAATCAAAAACAGACCTCGGTGCTCTATCAGCATGCCAAAGAACAACATGGTGGTGTACTGGACAGAATTAGCATAGAAATCCTGTCTAGACACCCCGGTGACGCATCGTTGCGACAGATACAGGAGTCGGTCCTCATAACTGAAACGCAACCAATTTTAAACACCAAATACACGTAGATGAGGGCCTTACAATTACCCATGGTTGCAGGTGTTGTTCACACATATGATGCGGAATATGAACGTAAATAAATTAATTAAAAAATCTCTATCTGATCTGATATAAACGAAATTGTTACAAACACACATATGGACGCACATACTTACATATAAGCACGAACACATAAGTGCGTGCACACATATGAGCGTGCACACATACGAGCTTGCACACACTCACATGCTCATACCAAACAGTTTCGAAACAACGCCAAAACAACGCCAGATCATACATTCAAAATAAATGGAAGTGGAGAGACAAGTTACTGAAGAGATTGCAAGAGTGCAATGAAATAATTTAACAAAAAACTATATAAATTAATAAAGGACTGAACCAGTGCGTGTGTTTATTACCGGCATAATGCCTCTCCCAAGGTTTAATTATATATATATATATATATATATATATATATATATATATATATATATATATATATATATATATATATATACATGTATAGTATATTTCACCTGTTTCAGTCATTGTTCTGCATTCGTGCTGGGTCACCACTTTGAAGGGTTTAGTCGAACAAATCGTCTCCAGTACTTGTTGCGGTAATATCTTGACATGAATTGAGATTTGTTAGAAATAAGGTTCGGTATAAATAAATACACATTTTCCTTCTCTTTGTTAGCCATAAACATGCCTTCGTTTATGAGTGCGTGTGTAAATGTGTCCATTTTGGGAGGGATACTGGAAGCAGGAATAACGTGTTGAGTTAAAACTCAGAGTACTCTAAGAAACTAAAGGTTTCATCATACAGATACTAAAAATAAACTGGCCATGTGTTGCTCCTACATATCAAACTATCCTTCGTTGACTATCGGTTCTCTAAAAGACATGTTACAGCACTAAATCTACTGCAAAATATTCCTGTAAATAACGGATGATATAATTTTAATGTTATTTTAGAAATGAAAAAGTATAATAAAAACATATTAAATGAGAAAATGATGTAAAGTTATTTTTGAAAGCCTTGTTACTTTGAGGTAGTCGTGAAGTGCTAGAAAATCTTCCATCTTCAGTTGTAAGTCAAAGGTTACGTCTCTGCCTGTTTGAGATCATTCCTCTTCAGGCTGTTGACATTGATCGGATTTGCAAGTACAAAGAAATGAAACGTTTTAGTGATATCCCTACAGGGGGTCGACAAAACTCGGAAACTCTGTTTACTAGGAGCTCAGGGCTATATTAAAGCGCTCTTACATATACACTTGTTGAGATAAATGATGATGAAAGTGCACTGAGCTATCAACTAACTTAATGACCCAGAAGATATAGAAAGCGTTTCTTTCTTTTGTATGTGTTAGACAAAATTATATTCCACCTCATTTCTCCCAAACATTCTATCCTGTTCACAAGAGAGCCAGTGAACCAGCAATATTAACGATAGGTAGTGTGATGGATACAGTGGTAAATCTAATATCGTGAGGGGCGGAATCCGCGATCCAGTTTCGATTCCAGATTGTTGCTATTTCATTTAAACTTACTTCACTAATATCATGGAAAAATACTAATTTATGTTTCCTTGCTTATAAATCGAATTTAGTCTGTATACATTAAAAATCAAGATTCATACAATGTTGTTACACAAGACCAGAGCTGGCTGTTATTAATATGATTCTTGAAATAATAGTGAGCTATATTTATCACAAAAAAATTAATCAGGAATAGGTAGACATCTGAAGGCCCGTAGTAGAAATACTATCATATATGTTACAAGCATATGTCTACAATGGGAAAGTGATTATACGCTAAATCGAATTAATGGTCTCTCTCTATCTGTTTCTCCCCATCTCTCTCTGTTCCTCTCCTCTCTCTCTCTGTTATTCCCTCGCTCTCTGTTCCTCCTCTCTCTCTGCTCCTCACCCTCTCTCTCTGTTCTTCTCCCTCTTTTTCTGTTTTCCCATCTCTCCCCCCCTCTCTCTCTCTCTCTCTCTCTGTTCTTACCCTCTCTCTCTCTGTTCTTACCCTCTCTCTCTGTGTTCCTCTTCTCTCTGTTCTTCATCTCTCTCTGTTCTTCTCCCTCTCTTTGTGTGTTCCTCCCTCTCTTCCCCTCTCTCTCTCTCTACACACACATATATATTCGTACATATACATACACACATACATACATACATACATACATACATACATACATGCATACATACATACATTTAAAGACACACATATACATACACACATTTGTATATGTACTAAATGCATATATCGGAAGTAGATAAAGCTATAGATATGAGCGTGAAATATTGGACCCTACAGGCAGCCTTGGAGTGTTTCTATCTCA
>NC_142936.1:54019393-54066893 GCF_046866305.1 Octopus bimaculoides | reverse complement strand
CATCGGAATTTTCGAGGAAGTCACATCCTAGGAACTTTCAAGGAAGTCCCATCCTCGGATTTCCCCAGGATATACTCGGAACTTTCCATAAAAATCATTGGAACTTTCAAGGGAATCCTTGGAACGTTCCAGGAAACCATCGGAATTTCCAGGAAGTAGCAATCCTCGGATCTTTCCAGGAAGCAGCTAGTCCTCGGAAATTTCCAGGAAATCACCAGAACTTTCCAGGAAATCCTTGGAATTTTCCAGGAAGTCTCATCATATGAACTTTCCAGGAATTCCCACCCTCGGAATTTACAAGGAAGTCCCATCCTCGGATTTTCTCAGGATATCTCGGAACTTTCTAGGAAGTCCCATCCTCGGAATTTTCAAGGAAGTCCTATCCTCGGAATTTTCCACGATAACCTGGGAACTTTCCAGGAATTCCTCGGGATTTTCGAGGAAGTCCCATCCTCGAAAGTTTCCAGGAAATCCTTGGAACATTCCAGGAAATCCTCGGAATTTCCAGGATGTAGCGCATCATCGGATCTTTCCAGGAAGTAGCTCACCATCGGAATTTTTTAGGAAATCCTCGGAATGTTCCAGGAAGTCCCCTCATCGGAACTTTCCAGCATGTAGTTCATCCTCAGAATTTTCCAGAAAGTCCCATCCTCGGAACTTTCCAGGAAATCCTCGGAATTTTACAGGAAGTCCCATCCCCAGAACTTGCTAGGAAAACTATATTTGTTCCAATCTATGCACCCGTCTCCACAGGTTTGCCATTTTTCACGCGAATCCACCCTGGCGTTTGGCCGTGAACCTCGAGACAAGAAAGAATACAATGGTCGCCCATGTTCAATTTATATTATATATATATATATATATATATATATATATATATATATATGCATTTATTTATATATATATGTATTTTTATGTATATACATATTTATGTGTGTGTCTCTCTCTCTCTCTCTCTCTCTCTCTCTCTCTCTATATATATATATATATATATATATATATATATATATATATATATATATATATATATATTTATTTATAACAGACTAGATTATCCACAGCAATATTATTGTTGCATCAGTTAACGACTTCAGAGAGATGAAAAGCAGAGTAGGACACCTAGGGGATTTGAACTTAACAATACCAAAGAACAAAACAAAACACTGTCAAGCATTTATGATTAAGCTGTCAAATACTTGGCATTACACACACATACACACACTCACTCGAACACATACACGCATATTGTTTGTATATAATTATATGTGTGCTATGTGTGTATATGAATGTATGTATGTATGTATATATGTTTGTATGCGCACGTGTGTGTAAGTGTAAGTGTATGTTGAGAACAGAGAAAACCGTAAAAAAGTGTTAACCAATTCCGTTTAAAAATATGCCTATTTCCCAATTTCTGGCACACCTATTTGTTCCGGCAATTTGATGAAAAAAAAAGAAGGAAAAAACAAAAAACAAAAAATGAAAAACCAGAACACATCACTGTAGCATTTATTCACAGTGGAGATTCTGGTATTTTTTTCTGCCACATGGTTCCGCATGCAGTCTGACTGCGTGGTACCTTGGGCAAATGTACTAAAGCTTTTGGCTGACCAAAGCCTTGTGAGTAGATTTTGTATACAGAAATATAAAGAAGCATATATATATATATGTATAAATATGTATATATATATATTTATATATATATATATATATATATATATATATATATATATATATATATATATATATATGTGTGTATGTATAAATATGTGTATATATATATATTAGGTATATGCGTGTGTATGCGTGTGTCTGTATATGTGTGAGTTTGTGTGTGTGTGTGCGTGTGTGTGTATGTGTGTGTGAGTTTGTGTGTGCGTATCAATATCAATTTCTGGAATGTTATGGCTAAATTATTGGGATTAGTTATTACACAAATACTGGTTTAAATGTTTTTAAAATCTTTTTTTTACGACTCACAAAAGATGAGGTTAACAGTTTGATAAACTATTTCACCTCAAAGTCATTGAGTCCGGAGCTTTACCATTTCTTTCAATACCAATATCGATTACATCTCTATGAAAACGTAATTTTACCAATACGTTGTATCATCGATCTCCCTTCACATTTTTTTTCTATCAACAATGACGAAAATATCGAATTTCTTTTATTCAATGTTACTTACTATATCTTTCCAGTCCACTATATTTTGTTTATCTTTGTTCAACACATATACATACTCACTCCCCCCACCCACCCACCACCGTTTCAGAAACATTACAACGGCAAGATAAACTAATCTATCTCCGTGCTTCAGCTAAACTCTCTTCAACACTCAAGGCTATTCGCCTACTTTTAGCGAACTGATTTCATTGTCTACGAAGTTTCTACCTGATTGTTAACTTGCTGTTTTTCCAGACTTGTCTCTCCCCACAAGTCTATTAGATAAAACGTTTCGTTAAGCCTACTTCCTTACGCTTCTGACGTTTAATGAATCACTCGGCAGACTTTCATTATTACTGTTGAAAAATTTGTTTCTTAGTTGATACGAAATAAATACTCGACTCCTTCTCTCTCTCTCTCTCCTCACCTCTCTCTTTTCCTTTCTACATCTAACCCCCTCTCTTTCTTTGCTCTCTTTCTCTGTACATGATCTTAAGGTGAGGACTCAGCAGCCATTTGTTAAAGTCATAAATTTCTGCGATTTTCTTCGTAACAACTGTCGCTTCTATTTGTTGTGTAAGATATCTCGACAAATCTGTCGATTTATTTGTTTTCTTTTATTATTTCCCCTTCTTCCGCACTTTATATGTGCGTGTATATGTGTGTGTATAGAATGTAATATGTTTGATAAATGTAGGAAGAAAATTCAAAGTAAGAGCAGGAACCGGGTGGGTTGTAACAAAAACGAATCAGAGGTAGGGAATGTTGAGAGGAATAAGAATATAAGAATATATAAGAAATTAATAGAGACATCCGAAATGTTAAGCAAATTACAAGGCAAGGCAGAAATTGTTCATAAAGGATATGAAAGAAGGGAACTAGTCTCTTATCCTACACCCATTTAATACATCATTTACTTCTTTCAGTTCTCCACCTCCTTCGCCTCCGTAGCAGAAGCTGTGACGTCAAGACTTCAAGACTTCCAGTTCACTTTATTACATATGTAATTTTATTCAAACGTTTTGGAGATTAGCAAACATGTACATTTTTAGAATCATCAGAGCATATAAAATCCGAAAACTAATGTTGACATTTGTACATAAAGTTGCTTGGCTGTCAGTTTTTAGATTTTTAAAATGGCTACCATAAAAATATATAATTTGTGCTGTCTCAACTTCTAGACTACATAAAACGTTAAGTATGTGATAATCCTATGTTCTCTGGATCAAGGCGTCCAGTAAGAACACTAAAATAGTTACAAGGATTATGAAAAGCCATAAACAAAGTATCTGAAAACCATTGACCTTATATTTGTAGTATAACTGTATTATGCAATACTTGTTTCAAATCCTTTAAGGTTAGATTTATGCGTTTATAAAGCAAAACAATGTTAGTTGAACAATACGTTCAGCTGTTCGCAAGATCTAATAGGTCTATATTCTTCAAGAAAATGCTCTGTAGAGATCTTCATTAGTGTCCTCAGAGCCACTAAGTCTACAATGACCCGTGGTGAATGTGGAAATTTCATGGTGGTAGACCGTACCTTAGCATGGTTATTCTGATAATAACCATCCATGTTTGAACATGCCGAACAGACGTTACTCTGACACATACCCATTTAGTGCATTTCAGGTGCACCCAATGAAAGAAACAACTTACTTTCTATCAGATGTTTGCAACACAGATGCCAGCTTGGGTCAATGATACTTGCTACATGAATGTCCTTCTGACTGAATATTGCTTTCTAATTCTGGTACAAGGCCAGCAATTTCGGGGTGAGGAGACAAGTCGATTACGTCAACCCAGTGTTCAACTGGTACTTATTTTATCAACCTCGAAAGGATGAAAAGTAAAGTCAACCTCAGAGGATTTTGAACTGAGAACGTAACGACGGACGAAATACCACGAAGCACTTTGCTCGGCGTGCTAACTCCTGCCACTCGCCGCCTCCTGACAGAATATTAAGCATACAAGGTTGATCAATGCAACCTTCACTCATTGATCAATCTCATAAGTCCTGAGATGATGTTCTCATTAATATTTGTAGACTATTGAAACTAGTTGCCTACTCTAGTGTACTTTCCTACACTGTTTTGCCACAGGGAGTACCTGGTAGACCAATGCTGTTTTGTCTCGTGTCAATTCCAACCGGATTGGCTTAATCCTCAAAGCAGCTGATATCATACATATCTATTCCTTTATTGCCCACAGGGGGATAAACACAGAGGGGACAAACAAGGACAGACAAACGGATTAAGTCGATTACATCGACCCCAGTGCGTAACTGGTACTTATTTAATTGATCCCGAAATGATGAAAGGCAAAGTCAACCTCGGCGGAATTTGAACTCAGAACGTAACGGCAGACGAAATACCGCTAAGCATTTCGCTCAGCGTGCTAACGATTCTGCCAGCTCGCCGCCCTCGATATCATACATAGCACAATGTGTTTGTAAAGCTGTTCGTACCGTGCTTCAGCCAGAACCGAGTGAAAAAGAATTCTGTCCGTGCTATAGTGTGGCTGTTGCGCAGTAGATCACCAATGCATCAGTTTTATCATGATTGTTATCTGCATGTACCAAGTAGCTTCCTGTGCGCCCTGGTACTGATGCAATAACCAACACTTAAAAGTTTCAATTAATTACAAATAGTGTTTATGCAACGTATTTAGTTAGACCGACTTTCGCCATTTTGCGAGGTAGGAAGTATCCGGTTTGTTTGTGTTAAATGTTTGTGTCGTTATCAATCTTGTACTAAATAAGAAAATATCATTTGTCGTCATTTGTATGTTGTTTCCTACTTCAACAAATGAATTTTGCTGGCGTCGAAGACCAGAATAATCTCGACGAAATCTACTATCAACTTCGGGAGCTAGTCATGGAATTGTTGGCCAAAATCTGTAACTGGCAGTCCGAGATTTCTATGTTATTCCATGCATAATTGCAAATTTTGGACTTATAGTTAGTGCTGAAGAGGTTTCTGCTTCACCATGTTCCTCAGAACTTGATGCTTGTGCATTCTAATGAGTTACATCGCTGAAGCATCTGTTGGATGTGCTCAATAACGTTCCTGACTTCTCGAAATTCATAGCAGTCACTTACGAGCGGGTTTCACCTGGCAAGCATGGACCATGCATTCACTAATTCACTAATTCACTAATTAGGTGTCCACTTTGTCGCGAGCAGGCATTGACACCGTAATCCAACCGAAGGTCGACAACGTGGTTGCTGCAAGGAGTGACGGGCTGCAACACAACCCGGTTGGTACTCATTTATAGTTGAATAGACTGGAATAATGCGAAATGATATTTCTTGCTCAAGGATGCAATGAACCGCACCTTGTGATCATGAGCTGAACGATCAAGACACGAGCCACACACACACACACACACACACACACACACACATTGACATATCCGTCAATTGTAAATAATGTACATAATTCCTCATCTCTTAAATATAGAACCTATCTATCTATCTATCTATCTATCTATCTATCTATCTATCTATCTATCTATCTGTTTGTCGGTCTCTCAATCAGTCAGTCAGTCACTCACTCACTCAGTCACTCACTCACTCACTCACTCAATCAGTCTATCTCTCTATTTATCTATCTATCTGTCTACTGTCTGACTGTCTATCTATCTATCTATCTATCTATCTATCTATCTATCTATCTATCTATCTATCTATCTATCTATCTATCTGTTTATCTATCTATCTATCTATCTATCTATCTATCTATCTATCTATCTATCTATCTATCTATCTATCTATCTATCTATCTATCTGGGTGCCATCATCAACAACAGATGGTGGTATGCCCTCAAAAAAGCAATCAAGTCAGAATCGGTTAGGCACAGTAAGGCCCTAGCGTTAGACCGAAATAGAATAGAGGGAGACCTAGTTAAGAAATTAGAAGAGGCACTTAGTACTGGCATCGCGTCCAACGTAGTGGCAGCGAGGTTGGCCCTCGACCAACATTTCAACGCCAAACACGAAGGATGCGTTGTCAGAGCTAGGATGCGTGCTCTGAGGGACGAAGGAGTTGGAGCGGCCCGAGAGGCCCGAGTAGCGGAGGCGCAACGAGGTAACAGAGCCACCATTAGGTCTCTGACAGATGAAGAAGGGCGCGAATTACTCGAGCCTGAAAGGATGTGCGAGGCCTTTCAACAGCACTTTGCCCGACTGTTCGGGACAACTGGTGGGTCAGAACGCAGAGTAGACTTTAGTGCCTACCTGTATGGCCTGCCACGACTCTCAGCAAGAGAGACGGAGTGTTGTGAAAGACCCATCACAGTCGCGGACGTACGGGATGCGATGGCAGGCTGTAAGGGAGACAAGTCGCCAGGCTTGGATGGTCTGCCCTACGAACTTTATTGTCATATGCCAGACTTGTTTGTAGGCGTCTTGGCAGCTGTCTACTGCAACTGACAGCAAAACGGGAGCATCCCCGTCTTTGTAAAGCGAGGAGCAGTGGCACTACTAAAGAAAGACCCAAACAAGGGGAATATCATAGATAATTTTCGGCCCATCACTCTGCTCAATGCAGATTTGAAAATTTTGGCCAAAGTGTTAGCCGAGAGGTTGGCGCTTGTCATCGAGAAACTAGTCGACAGGGCGCAGACGTGCGCCGTGCCGGGTAGGAGTATCCATGACAAGCTCCATCTGATCCGCTACATCATGGACAGGGTAGTTAAGGAACCTGGCATGGGTGGGGCGCTGATCAATTTGGATCAATCAAAAGCTTTCGATAGGGTAGACCATCACTACTTGGAAGCCGTCCTCATAGCGACTGGTTTCGGTCCCGTCTTCCGCGGTTGGATCGCTGCCTTATACAGCGGCATCCGCTCGGTAGTTCGCGTAAACGGTCATCTATCCAGACCTTTCGGCATCATGCGTTCGGTTCGTCAAGGATGCCCCCTCTCGGCCCTTCTGTATGTATTGACTCTTGAGCCTCTACTGCGGAAGCTGGCGACGCTGAGGGGCATCCCACGAGAGCTGGGGTGTGGGACGAGCATGTCTGCATACGCGGACGACGTCACCGTCATAGTGTCGAGCCAAAAGCACATCGAGCTGGTCGGCGAGAGACTAAAAGAATACGAAGCGGTAACGGGAGCAAAAATTAACCAGGATAAGTCAGTGGGCTTGCGGCTCGGCACCTGGAGAAGCAAGCCCATGCCGTCTAACAGCGTCTCCACTGTGGGACGCTGGACCGACGAGCCGGTTAAATTGCTCGGAGTCTGGTTCGGTCCGGACCTCCAAATGGAGAAGAACTGGGGCGAAATAACGACTAGGGTGGTCACTCTCACCCGGCAATGGGCCGAGAGGAAGCTATCCCTAAAAGGTCGGGCGGAGGTGGCGAACGCGTACATTGCATCCGTCATCGAATACCGTCTGACTGTCGTGCCTTGTCCCGACCCTACCGTCACCAAACTGGAACGCATACTCTTCCGCTTCTTGTGGAAGGGAAGCGTTCCGATGGTTAGGCGATCCATTTGCTGTCAACAGCCGCTAAATGGAGGGCTGGGTATGCCGTGGTTGATGATGCGCAGACATGCGCTGAGACTGCGACATCTCCGGCGCTTCCTAGACGACGGTGAACAGGTGTGGTCGCCGTTTGTGCGGCGCGCTTTCCCGCAGCTCGTCTCCTTAGCCGAACTGCAGTCGTGGATTAAACAGAGAACTAGGCTCGGCGAATGGCACCGCGAGTGTCGCGTTGCTCTCAAGCAACTCTGCCGTCCAGGACCAATCTTGTGCAACTTTGATTCCACAAAAGCGTTCTATAGAGGATTAGTGGAGGGGAGGTGCGACGACGATCTCGGGCAGAATCTGGGCGTCGACGAGGAACACTTGACCCGCCTGTTCAGGACAACTTTCGGGCCGGGACCTATGGACAACCACCAGAGATCCCGGGCCTGGCAGTGCTATCGAGAAGCATTACCCGTTCGAGATAAGCTTTACAGACACGGTTCGAGCCACACCGGACCGACCTGCCCGAGATGCGGTGTCCAAAGATTTCCGACCTGTGGGCTTATGCCGAACGGCTGCTGTCACGTGTGGGACGAGTCCGCCTGTCAGCCGAGTCTATTGTGCAAATTGCTCCACCACCGTCCCTCAACAGGGAAGGCAAGGCAGTGTTCATCATACTGGTGGCCATGGTGAAAGAATGTGTGTGGTGGACCCGAGCGAAAGGATTAGAGACAAAAACTTACCTCTCTGGCCAATCGCTCATCAACTTTTTCAAGTATCACTTGAAAAGGAAGGCGAGAATAAAGAGACAGTTTTTGTCTCGTGAAAGTTTCATTAAAAGGTGGGTGAATGTAGCAAAGATGGTGCGTGCGAGTGACGATACCTCTTTGAGCATGATCCTATAAATCGAAAAAAAAAAAAAATTTTTAAGAAAAAAGAGAGAGAGAGCACTTCGCTCTCATGTGTCTATTCCCTGCTGAGGTTACCATGGTCTTTTCCGTAGGCTTTTCTCTCCATGGATAAACCTAATGTTACCCCATTTTACACAATTGACATTTTTTGTGATATACGATACCCCCATTTTTTTTGCCCCTACCGATCCCTTTTGATCGGTTTTTTTTTTCTTAAAGAAAAGCTCTACAGTTGTATTTGTCCCCTCTGTGTGCAGCCCTGTGTGGCTAATAAAAGAAAGATATCTATCTATCTATCTATCTATCTATCTATCTATCTATCTATCTATCTATCTATCTATCTGTTTATCAAACGAACGCTGAATTTTGCAGTGTTTCGTTCGAAAAAGAATTTCCTAGTCTTCCTTCCTCACAGTTAAACGAGAGAATGGAGAAAAAGAAAAAAGAATTCACACACACAAATGCAAGTGTTAACTTGAAAGTTAACACCGCCGCCACCACCACCACCAACAACAACAACAAAAACAAAACTGTAACCAAAGTTACAAAACAGAACACAGACGATGTCTCCAAAGTATCTGACGTCAACACCATTTCTGCTGACGCCATCATCACCACCACCACCAACAACAACGACAACAACGACAACAACAACAACAACAACAACAACAACAACAACAGCAACAGCAACAGCAGCAGCAACAGTTCAACTCAACCTTTGCTCTCTTCACCAGCAGCAAGCGAAAGAGAGGAAGGAAAAATGAATACAAGCCACAACACCACTGACACAGTCACAAACACCACATCTGCCACCAATACCAATGCCAGCACCAGCAATAACAATAACAACAATAACAAAAACAAAAACTTTGCTGAAGCTTTGAAGCAAAGTGAAACTGTTGTGTCCTACACAACAAAAGAAATAATAGAAATGAGAAAATTAATCATCAAAGAAAGCGGTGAAATACACTTAAACATACCATAACACATATTAGAGGAAACAAGTAGAAAAACAATAATATATAAAATAATAAACACTAAAAATAGAAGGCCGGAACAGGCCAGTATAGATAAAATTCAAAAATGTTTGCAATCAATTTGGGATAAAAAATCATATATTACTTGGTATAGATTTGCACAGGTACAGGTGATTTTTCGAAATGAAGAGTTGGCGAAGAGGTATTCAACGCTGACTCTTCATACACCAGAAATAACAGTGTTACCCAGTTACCTTGGCCAAAAGGTAACAAAGGTAACAATAAAACACGCACCTCCAACAATAGACACACTATGGTTGATATCGGCCATATGTGTCGACATGGACAATATAAACATACTTAAAATAAACGTTGGAGAAAGCAACTGGACGGGAAAAAACATACAAATCCTGTTGCACACAAACGAACAAGAAAAAAAAAATCTCACCATACATCCGTTTGGCAACAAATCAAAAGTTACATATAGTGGTAGAGGGCAGGCGGCCTCGCTGTAACTTATGCGACAGCGAGGCACACCTCAAAAAGGAGTGTCCGACTGCCCGAAAAACACAACAACAACAACAAGAACTAACTAAACACATAAAAAAAGCCTTGCTGCCCACACCTCCATCCACACAAAAATCAACAAAAGCAACATTAACATCAACGAAAGAAAATACAACAAAAACTGCAAATTAACAAACAAAGAAGACGAAAAAAGAAAAGACAATACAAAAACTGATACCCCTTCCCCCACATCACTTACACCACAACCAAAAATTAAACAACCACCAACAACAAAAACAACAACACAACCACTTACACAAGCAAACGCAGATCCATACAACATGCCCCTACCTCCTTCCGATTCCTCAGAGTTTTCATCTGAAGACGAGTGAAGTAATGAGGAATGGAAACTAGCCCAAAAAGGAAGGAGGAAGAGGAGCAAAAAAAGAAAAACGAACAACAAAGCAGGGAGATTCACATCTCCCGAAAACACTCCCAACTCCTACATGATAGACACACATAATAACACACCAAAACAATGCTAACAGCAATAGACACTACAAACACAGAGTTGATGAAATACATCAACTCTAAAACAAACATCACAAATAACGACATCAGAACAAACAACCACCCACGCACAACACCGCCAAAACACATTAACATTTATCATGTAACACCAGCATTACACCACAAAATAAAATCCCTCTACCCCAACGCGGTAGGGGGATGTTTAAAATATTTGTGCAAGAAATTGTACAATAGCCTCCTTGGTGAAAAATCCAAGGAGGAAACAAAACTTTCGAACGGTAAGTAACTCACTGTTCCTTTTGTTTTGTACTTTAAAGCACATATTTAAATAGAATCATGGCGAAGATTGGTTGTGTGAATGTGCGTGGCTTGGGGTCCCCTTGGAAACAAGGGTACCTCTTAAATGACATCAAGTCACACAATTTGGAGATCATAGCCATTAGTGAGACCAGACTCCATGAACCGCGGGCCCTAAAGTCCATGTTTGGCGGACAATTTAACATTTATTTTTCTCCCTGTCTGCCGAGGATGGGCGGTAGTGGCACGGCGGTTCTTTTTCGCAAGAGTCTGGATCTCGAAGTAAAGACGATATTCATAGACTGGTTATGCTGGATGTCGACGGCAGCGATGGTTGCGCTTTTCGGCTGCTAGCAGTCTATGTTCCTCCTTTAACAGGTCGGTCGGATTTCTTTCGACGTCTAGAGGTATTCCTGGGAACGTCTCGTCCTTTACTTTTAGTGGGGGATTGGAATGCTACCTTGGACACGCATCTAGACTACGTAGGAAGAGACAACAATAGAAGAGGATGCAAATGCCTCAGAGACCTGCTCAGACGCTTTCAACTGTCTGACAGGTACCGACTCGAACACCGAAATGTGCCAACGTGGACATGGAGTAACCGCATTGGGTCGTCGAGATCGTATCTAGATAGGATAGTATGTAGGACAATAGATAGAGATAGCTTAGGATGTCCACAATTCCACACAGTCAGCTACACGGATCACAAACTTGTAACGTGTACGCTAGACTTAGATAAGGCACATAGGCAGGGCCCCGGTTACTGGAAACTAAACGCGTCTTTCCCGTCGAGACAAGTTTTCAGAGACCGGATTAGCACATTAGTAAAGAGGGCCTTGACGGGAGCTATCATCAACAACAAATGGTGGTTTGCCCTCAAGAGAGCAGTAAAAGCAGAAGCAACTAGATATAGCAAGACACTAGCCGTAGATAGAAACAGAGGAGAGGGAGAGCTAGTGAATAAGTTAGAGGAGGCATTAAGAAGCGGCATCGCATCCGACATTTTGGCGCCGAAATTGGCCCTCGATCAACATTTCAACGCCAAACACGAAGGATGTGCTGTCAGGGCAAGGATGCGTGCTCTAAGGAACGAAGGTGTTGGAGCCGTGCGAGAGGCCCGGGTGGTGGAGGCGCAGCGAGGCAACAGAGCCACCATCCGGTCTCTGGTAGATGGACAGGGGCGCGAATTGCTCGAGCCGAGCAAGATGTGCGAGGCCTTTCAGCGGCATTTTGCCCGACTGTTCGGGACGAGTGGCGAGCGAGAACGCAGGGTGGACTTCAGTGCCTACCTGCACAGCCTGCCACGACTCTCAGCAAGAGAGGTGGAGTGCTGCGAAAGTGCCGTCACGGCGGCGGAAGTGAGGGACGCGATGGCGGGATGCTCGAGGGACAAATCTCCGGGTTTGGATGGTCTGCCCTACGAGCTTTACAACTGTATGCCAGACTTGTTTGGAGACGTCTTGGCGGCGGTGTACTGTAGCTGGCAACAGAACGGGAGCATTCCTGGTTTTGTGAGCCGAGGAGCCGTAACGCTGCTAAAGAAAGATCCAAACAAGGGGAATATCATAGATAACTTTAGGCCCATCACTCTGCTCAATGCAGACCTGAAAATTTTGGCCAAGGTGTTAGCCAAGCGGTTGGCGCTTGTCATCGAGAAACTGGTCGGCAAGGCGCAAACGTGCGCCGTGCCGGGCCGAAGCATCCATGACAACCTCCATCTGATGCGCTACATCATAGTGCGGGTAGTTAAGGAACCTGGCATGGGTAGGGCCCTGATCAATTTGGATCAATCCAAAGCTTTCGATAGGGTAGACCATCAATACTTAGAGGCTGTCCTCACAGCGGCCGGCTTCGGACCCGTTTTCCGCGGCTGGATGGCTGCTTTGTACAAAGGCATCCGTTCGGTAGTTCGCGTCAATGGGCACCTATCAAGACCTTTCCACATTGCACGTTCGGTCCGTCAGGGATGCCCCGTCTCGTCGCTTCTGTACGTATTGACTCTCGAGCCACTACTGCGGAAGCTGGCAACGCTGAGGGGCATCCCGCGAGAGTTGGGATGCGGGACGAGCGTGTCTGCATACGCGGACGACGTCACCGTCATAGCGTCTAGCCACGAGCACATCGAGCTTATCGGTGAGACGCTGAAAGACTACGAAGCGGTGACGGGAGCGAGAATCAACCGGGATAAGTCGGTGGGTTTGCTGCTCGGCACCTGGAGAAGCAAGCCCATACCGTCCGGCAGCGCCTCAGTAGTGGGATGCTGGACGGACGGTCCGGTCAAGTTGCTCGGAGTCTGGTTCGGTCTAGACCTGCAAACGGAGAAGAACTGAGACGAGATAACGAGTAGGGTGTTCACTCTCTGCCGGCAATGGTCTGAGAGGAAGCTGTCCCTAAAAGGTAGGGCGGAGGTGGCGAACGCGTACATCGCGTCCGTCATCGAATACCGCCTGACCGTCGTGCCTTGTCCCGATCGCGCCATCAACGAAATGGAGTGCATCCTCCTCCGCTTTTTGTGGAAAGGAAGCGTTCCGATGGTGAAAGGAGGGCTGGGCATGCCGTGGCTGATGATGCGCAGACATGCGCTGAGACTGCGACATCTCCGGCTCTACGTAGACGACGGTGAGCAGGTGTAGTCGCCGTTTGTGCGACGCGCTTTCCCGCAGCTCGTCTCCATGACCGAGCTGCAGTCGTGGATCAAAAAGATGCCGAGGAATGGCGTATGGCACCGTGAGTGTCGCGTTGCTCTGCAACAACTTTGCCGTCCCGGGTCGACCTTGAGCGGCTGCATCACAACGAAGTCATTCTATAGGGGATTAGTGGAGGGCAGGTACGACGACGATCTCGGGGCGAACCTGGGCGTCGACGAGGAATACCTGACCCGCCTGTTCAGGACGACTTTCGGGCCGGGACCTATGGACAACTTCCAGAGATCCCTGGCCTGGCAGTGCTACCGAGAAGCGCTACCCGTTCGGGATAAGCTCTATAGACACGGCTCGCGAAATGCGGGGCCGACCTGCCCGAGATGCGGTCAGAGCGATGAAACCGTTCTGCACGCATTCGTGCAGTGTCCAACCATTTCGGAGCTGTGGGCTTATGTCGAACGACTGCTGTTACTTGTGGGACGAGTCGGTTTATCAACCGAGTCTATCGTCAATATCGTGACGCCTCCTTCCTTTAAACGGGAAGGAAGAGCTGTATTTATCGTACTTGTGGCTATGGCGAAAGAATGCATCTGGTGGACGCGTCTGAAAGGATTAGAGACAAACACTTTCCTCTCTGGTCAATCTCTCATCAACTTTTTCAAGTATCACTTGAAAAGGAAGGTGAGAGTAGAGAGGCAAGTGTCTAGCAAATGTTTCGAAAAAAGATGGATACATGTAGCACGTATAAATGACGAAGCCGCCTTGACCATGATTCTATAAAACGTTTAAAATTTTGTAAACAGAGAGTTACTTACGTTTCTTGCATAAATAAAAGGAATTTTATTTAACAAATTGTGACACTAAGGACCGAGGTTACCGTGGTCTTTTCCGCAGGTTATCTTTCCACGGATAACCTCCCCATTTATTGGGAAATTTTTGTAATATTTTAATATTTTAAATTTTTTGTACACACCCCAAACGTTTTCTCGATGCCTTTTCATCGTCATCCCTATTTTATTTTTTTTACTTTATTTTCGTCCCCATCGAAAAGAAAAACTCTACATTTGTATTTTGTCCCCTCTATGTTGAGCCCTGTGTGGCTAATAAAGAAACATATCTATCTATCTATCTATCTATCTATCTATCTATCTATCTATCTATCTGTTTATCGTGTTATTTTCTCGTTATCCATTTTCTATCCAGATATAAGGCATTCACTGAACTCCTTCCCTTCTATCTCGCATGCCTTTCGATGATGCTACCCTCTTCCTCCAAAATATACCACTGAATCCTACTTTACCAGGACCACTATCGGATTACAAGAGATATTGTAACGAATGCACCGATTCTTTACAAGCGCAATCACTTTCTTTCCATCTATCCTCCACTTTACTCTTTCTCCTCCTCCTATCAACGGCACACTGTTTGTTAAATTCCAGTTTAAAATAAAGTAACACACTTTTTCATTACTCCCGCGTTCTTTCTTTACCAATACTCTTTTCTTCTGACCAGCTAACTTTCCCAAGAAGAGATTGACTTTCCTGTTTCTTAATCTCTCATTGAGTGTCAAGCTAATAATTACTAATAGTTAGTTGCTTCTAACTATTCCTCTATGTTATCACGTGTGTTGTTTTAATTTTCCGTTTTTGTTTGTTAACCTTTCTCTCTATATCCGCCACTCCTCTCGTCTTCGATTTTGTTTTATTTGTTGTTAATTTTGAACCAGTATAGTGTGCGCGTGTATGGGTACGTGTATGTGTTTGTGTATGTTTGCGTGCGTGTGTGCGTGCTTGTGTGTGTGTATGTGCGCGTGTGTATGTGTTTGTGTGTGTGTGTATGTGTGTGTGTGTGTGTGTGTGTGTGTGTGTGTGTGTGTTTGAATCTATCTTTATGCATTAACGTGTGGTGGTGCCCATGCGGAAAAGCATAGTCAGCAATTGTCATTTTTTTTTATATACAGCATAATGTCAGTGCTCAACGTATCCATTCATTTTCTCTATTTTACCGGCGCGCACACACACACACACACACACACACACACACACACACGCACACGCACATACACACACACAAATACAAAGAAAATGTGTGTGTGTGTGTGTGTGTGAGAGAGAGAGAGACAGACTGGTACTTAATTTATCGACCCCAAAAGGATGAAAGGCAAAGTCGACCTCGGCAGAATTTGAACTCAGAATGTAGCGGCAGACGAAATACTGCTACGCATTTCGCCCGGCTTTCTTTCGATTCTGCCACCTCGTCGCCTTGGAGCATACTGTAATATCAACAGCATGAAGGACAACAACAATGTTATTGTAACAATTCTTTTTAACCTTTTTTAAGGCAAGCAGTTTCGAGGGGATGGGTCAAACCGATTATGTCAGCCCCAACACTCAATTTAAGAACTCCGAAAGGATGAAAGGCAAAATCGACCGCGTCAGAATTTGAACTCAGAACGTAATGAACCAGAAGAAACACCGCTAAGCATTTTGTCCGACGCGCTAGCGGTTCTGTTAGCTCACCGCCTGGATAATTGGTTTGAAATTTTGGCACAATACAAGAAATTTCGGATAAGTGGGTAAGTCGATTAAATCGACCCCAGAGCTCATCTACTATTTATTTTATCGACCCCCGAGAGGATGAAGGGCAAGTCGACCGTGGCAGAATTTGAACTCAGGCGAGCTGGCAGAAATGTTAGCACACCGGGCGAAATGCTTAGCGGTATTTCGTCTGCTGTTACGTTCTGAGTTCAAATTCCGCCGATCTCGACTTTGCCTTTCATCCTTTCAGGGTCGATAAATTAAGTACCAGTTACGCACTGGGGTCTATGTAATCAACTTAATCCCTCTGTCTGTCCTTGTTTGTCCCCTTTATGTTTAGCCCCTTGTGGGCAATAAAGAAATAAGAATTTGAACTCAGAACGTAAAGATGGACGAAACACTACTAAGCATTTGCCACTGTGCATTCTTCCTGCTCGCCGCCTTAATAATAATAATAATAATAATAATAATAATAATAATAATAATAATAATAATAATTATTATTATTATTATTATTATTATAATAATTGTTTCAAATTTTAGCTCATGGCCAGCAATTTTGGAGGGCAGGAGCTAATCAATTACATCAACCTCAGTGCTCAACTGGCACTTATTTCAGCCAGCTCGCTATTATAATAATAGTAACAATGTTTTGGCTTGTGTTTCATTTAATTTTAAAATAAAGTATATAGGAGAAGAAAAATGGAGTCATCTTATATGACACAGTATTTTTCTAGAAATATCATCAGCGACTGAACTTCTTCAATCGTTTAATTTTTCCTTCCATTTCTTCCTTCACTATTTTTCCAAATGCATCTACTTTCTTATGTAAATAAAAGTTATTGTTGTCCTTCTTGTTCTTGTTCTTCTTGTTTTCTTCTATTATTTTGCTGTGAAAACATTTTTTTGCAGCATACTCACAAAGCTCTATTTAATTATCTTGTATAATTAAAACACGCTTCTTTTTACGTGGTATGTCTTCTTACGCGTTGAAAACAAAAATAAATGAATAAGCATCAACCAAAAACCATAAGAAGAGAGAAAAAAAAAATGATAGAAACATAAGTACAAAAATCAATACAAAAATTTCAACATTGTTTTGCTCTTTCCGAAAAAAACAAAATAAGTAACCAACAAAAGCAAAAGTTGTTTCTAAAAATTTAGAAGCTAAAACAAAATGTCTACCTCGAAGCGGAATGCACATTATGGTGCATGCGTATGTGCTTATATGCACGTACTTATGTATGAATATGTGCGCGCGCGCGTGTGCGGGCGTAGGCGTGGCTGAGTTGTTAAAAACTTCTTTTCGTAATCATGACATTACAGGTTCAGTATCAATCAGAAGTATGCTAGGCAAGTTTAGCAGGGATGGCTGTATGGTTAAGAGGCTCACATTTTAACCAGGTGGTTTCAAATTCAGTCCCACTTCGCGGCACTCAGAGCAAGTATCTTCTACTATGTAACCCAGGTTCGAACAATGCATTGCGAAATTTGTAATTTTTTTCTTTCCTAATTTTTTCATTCATAATTTTTTCATTCATATTTTTATTCTTACGTTTGAAGAAATAAATATTCTTGTATTTTTCTATTATTCAATTGATTTTTAATGATAATTAAATAAACGTTTTTAGCTTTAAATAGTATAGCTTTAACTATTACACAGGTTAAATATGTACTAATTTTATCTTCATTATTATTTTAAACTTAAACTTCGTTCAAATTGTATTTAAAACAAAGATAATTTAAAACAATGATAATTTATGTAAGCTGATTTTTGTATATAATATACATGTTATTATAATGGAGGAAGGGAGGATTATTGAATGGTTATTATTTTGATATTTTTAATATTTTTTCTATCTTTATAAAATAAGTATTTCATATTAATTCATTTGGTACTCATTGTTGGTTGAGATCGCTTCTCTCTTCTCTTCACTACTACCCACCATCTCCTTCCCTCTTCATCGTCACCCTTCCCCCTTCATCGTCACCCTTCCCTCGTAAGCCCAGCCCACCCCTACAAATTCCAACCCCACCTTTCCTATCCATCCCATCCCGCCCTACCCTTATACCCACTCCCACATACCCCACCTCTATCTCCACCCTTGCTTACCCCACTCGCGCCTCCCCCACATCCCAACACCATCACACCACAGCACACACTACTACACCATACCACACAACACATCACACCACAACACACCACCACCCACACACCGGCACTGACCAATTCCCAGTCCCACATTTTCACATCTACACATACACACACGCACACATTAAGATCACCAGCCCTCTTCTACACGCACATACAAACTGTCTTATGCACACGCACGCGCACCTTCGTTTTGGGATCACCATCAGTTTATTATCTCCCCTTCTTCCTAGCTCTCCTGTGTGACCCTTCTGACCGGCTTTCGCCATGATAGATCGCTAGCCACTACGCATTCTTTTTTTCTCTCCTTGTTTCTTTCTGTGTTCCTTTCTCTGGAAGAGCGTAGGCTCGAAACGTTAAAGACTTTTTCACTTCCCGAGCGTTATACTAATACATCTGTTTGTTGTCTACGCCACCTGTCTTCGTTTTTTGTTTTTTTTCGTGGATTCTCCCCATATATATATATATATATATATATATAAAGGGGTTTGTATGATAGTGTATAGAGAAATATATTATTCAAAGGAATTCAAAACCTGTCTGTTTTTTTATGTTTTATCTATATTCTTATAATATTAATGTAGGATATAGAATATATAATATATTCATTAAAATGAAATGAAATATTGATTGTCTTATTGAATAAATGAAATATTGAATATTGAATATTAAATATTAAGTGTTGAATATTAAGGGACTAGTATACTTTCTTGCATTTTGACAGTCTTCAAGGTCCCACGCTGTGATAGGAGTGTTGACAACTGTAGTTGCCTGGCTGTCTTTTCTCCCTTATATACATTCCTGTGGACAGCAGTGGTAGTTTTTGGCTATTTTTAGAGATGATGCCAAACCATTTTTCAATGTTTATTTATAGAAATGATGACAGTAATATTTTTTAGAAATTTTTTGCATTTTGGTTATAGGAATAAGATTTAAAAACCCCAAATAAGATTAATTTAATTATTGTTTGTTGAGCTTGGGTTTAAATTTCTTAATGAAGTCTTTTTCCTTTTGTTTCCTCTCAATTTCATTCAGGTTGTAAAGTTTATGAAATGGAAATATCATAAACGTTTTGCGACCACATGTTGCCAAATGGTTACTCAGTGGTATTTGGCGGACTTCTGGATTTTTAATCTGTTGTCGATGCACACGCAGGCGTTCTGATAGTGCATTACCTGTCTGGCCAACGTACATTTCTCCACAATTTGGGCATTTGTTGCAGTAGATCAAAGTTTTGCTTTTGCAGTTCATGTTCACGTTTGTGGATAATTTCCCTGTTTTTGTGTTCATGAACTGGAAAACGAAAACGTAGGAGGAAAAGAGTTATTACCTTTAGACTGTAAATTATAAGGTTGAAAAATAGTGACTTAGACTTTATGGTACAGTTAATCAGATAGAAACGAAACTTTCCAATTTAAGAATCGCTATGGTAATCACATAGCTTCCTTCCAATATAAGAACAAGGGCAACGTTAGTAAGTTGGCTAGCTATGTATGGAGTTTGAAATCTAACGCAACCCCACGTACGATAATCTAGAAGATAATCGAAAAATCATCACTCTATGTTAACGGATGAAAAAATGTAAGCTATGCTTAACTGAAAGAGCTCAGTTCCATTTCAGATCCAAGATCTCTAACTCACTGCTGAAATCTAGATCTGAATTTTTCAGCGGCTGTGAGCATATGTCTCAATTCCTGTTGAAGAATTGGGAAGGTTTTTCTTCATCTGATTAACTGTACCATAAAATCTAAGTCAATTTTTATTTCAGCCTTATATTTCACTGTTTAAGGTAGATAACTATTTTCTCTTTTGCTTTTTCCTGATTACTTTTTCGTTTTCCGTTTTTTTAACCTTCCAATTTTTCTACTTCCATCGTACTTTTTCTCGTTTCTTCTCCGATTCAATTTTAGTTCGTCATGCCATGTAGGCTGTGCCTGATATCTGTGCTGAGATGCCAGATGTGTTATAGAACATTATCTGACATGTTTTCGGGACATGAAACTAGTAGTAACACATAAACACATGTATCAATTAAATGATATTTATCTTTCACAAGATGGAGTACATTTTTGTTGATCATAGCATCACAGAACAACACATTATATGTAAAGTGAATAAGATAGAGTGCTTAACTGTTAATGCTATTGTGTATAATGTTTTTGAAAGAAAGAAATGTGGTGCAGATTAGTATGATAGAATTGTACATAAAAAACGTTGTGAGAATAGTGAATAAAGAAAATATGTTATTTAGAGCTGATATATAACGAGGAACGTAAATCAAATAAGATATAATTAAACACACACACACACACACACACACACACACACACACACACACACACACACACACACACACACACACACACACACACACACATTTACGAACAGTATATGTAAGCTGGAAAGATATAATGTATATATAAATAAATAATATAAATAAATATAGCGGATGTAATTCGAAAACCGAAACAAGGAGGAAATGTAACTAGAATTGGATTAGAAAAGTAAATTACTGCTTAAACTCATTAAGTAGTTAGGTTGTATATAGGCAATACTAAAGTTAATGTATATTGTGTTTTAAAAAGAGGGGAAGCGACAGTTAAATAAGGCAGTAATTGATATTAAATAGGGGAAAGAGCTTTAAGTGGTAACACTGGAATAAAATGGATGGATAAATTATATTAAATTAATTGAAATGGATTAGCTGAATGTGTGAAAATCATGTTATAGTATTTGAATGGATGAAGTAGAAGGTGGAGCTACAAAGTAAGTGTGGTAGGAGAAGCAGATGGCATGGAAGAAGTTGATTTATAGAGATTATCCAAAAGATGTGATGGCTTATGTATGACATAAATCAAGGCCAGGCCGTAAGCGAGGCGATACTCTACATATGAAGTATCGAGCATGATTAAATAGACTTATTCTTGAAGTGAAGAAGACATATCTCTTGTGAAATCATAGCTAAAACGTTTTTAAACCAATTAACACGAAACCAAACAAAAATAGAACAATATTTGATAATAAATATACATAAACATTCTCTTATTCTTTTACTTGTTTCAGCCATCTGACAGTGGCCATGCTGGAGCACCGCCTCGAAGGATTTTTAGTCTAGCAAATCGACTCCCACCCTATATGCATACACACATCCACATACACACATATATATATGCATACATGCGTACGTACATACATACAAACAAACAAGCATATATACACATACATACATACATGTATATATATGCGTACATGTATATATATATACGTATATATATATATATATATATATATATATATATATATATATATATATATATATATATATATATATATATATATATATATATATATGCATGTCTGTCTATATACATTCACACAGAGGTATACACTTAGACATACACAAGTATACGTGAATATAGACACATATAAGCATATACATAGATATAATACACTTATAGATACATGGTTCCTAGGAAGTTATATGTTGCACAAGCACTCAGGCTGGAGTGCAAGTTTCTTATAGCAGAAACTGCTGTAAATTAATGTAATTACATAATTACATAACTTGTTCGTTCGTCATTCATTTATTGATATATTCATATACCTGCATATGTGTAATTATACACACACACACACACACACACACACACACACAAATATATATATATATATATATATATATATATATATATATATATATATATATATATATATATATATATATATATATATATATATATATATTTACGGAGATGTACTTGCATAGCAAGTGATCTAATCTGAGATCGTGTGCTGGAACGAAAACAATTGCAGCGTGGAAGGTGTTTATAAGCCAGTTAAGAAACACACAAAGACCGTTAGATTCACTTCAACATTTAAATTTAATTTGCCAAAATATTTTCGTCGCTTTGAGACTGTGACCTGTTCACTGACAAAATTCCGTGCTGCAGCACTGTCTGCCAGAACTAGATGCGGATACAACTGTCACGGCAAAACAATCAGCCACCTCTTATATATGGATGACCTAAAACTGTACGCTACAAGTGATAAACAGCTGGAAACATTACTACAGAATGTACATGGATTTACTAAAGAAATAAATATGAAATTTGGTTTAGGAAAATGTACCAAAGCAACCTTGCAAAAAGGAAGACTAGTTAAGAGTAGCAACATCACACTAGATAAAGCAAATGAAATAAGAAAATTAGATCAAAGCCTGACATAGAAATACTTAGGAATCAATGAACTAGATACAATACAACACACACAAATGAAAGAGAAAATAAAATAGAATGCTATGGATGAGGTAGATCAATACTGAAAACGGAATGCGATAAACAAGATAACGGGTATCAACACTCTAGCCGTCCTAGTTATAAGTTACAACTATAATATCCTTAACTGGACACAAAATGAACTAATCAACATAGACAAGAAAAATATGGACAGGATGTAAGATGCATCACCCAAAATCTGACATAGAAATGTTTTATATACAACATATTGAAGGTGCTAGAGGCCTTATATAACTAGAAAACTATTACAAAATAACCACCATAGGACTACAAAAATACCTGCTTCAGAAGCAAGGAAAACTAACACAAATAGCCCCAAAACACGAACAAAACAAAAAACTGTTTTCAGTCTTTAAGGAAGCTGACAAATAAAAACAAGAAGTCATACTATCTAACAACTATGAAGAAAAAGAAGCAAGAAAAGCTGTAAAACAACTGAAATTCAAACTAAAACTGGAATAGCAACGATCATGATAAAACGATGGCAAGAAAAGCCCCTACATGGTAAATACTGGGCTAAACTAAATGCGAAAGAAATAGACTGAGAAAAATCCCAGCAATGGCTGAGAAGCTCAGGACTCAAAGCAGAGACTGAAGGATTTTTAATTGCAGCACAAGACCAAAGCCTCCCCACCAGAAATTACCAAAAACATATAATGAGAAGAAACATAACAAATAACTGCAGAGTATGTGGAGATGGGCAAGAAACAATAAATCATATTGTCTCTGGCTGCCCAGTCCTGGCTAAGAAGGAATATATTCACAGACACGATAAAGCTGGGACCTACATACACTGTAAGCTATGCCAATACTATAGAATAACAGCAGAAAAAAGATGGTATAGGCACACGCCAGAAAAGGTCATAGAAAATGAGAAAGCAACCATACTCTGGGATATGCCAATACGTACAGATAGAGAAATTAAGGCCAATAGGCCAGATACAGTTGTCAAAGGTCATCAAGAAAAAATGTTAAGTGATGTATCAATACTAACAGATGACAACGTTCCTCTAAAAGAGATGGAGAAACTTTTAAAATACAAAAACCTGGAAATATAGGTAACTCGAATGTGGAATCTAAAAACAGAAACAATTTCTATCATAATAGGCGCATTAGATATGATAAAAAATATTCAGACAAATACATAATAAAAACACCAGGACTAACAAACATATATAATATACAGAAAATAGCACTACCAGGCACCACACACATCCTACGTAGAACACTTTCAATACAGTAACCATAAGAGCATCACAACAAACTACAGCACATACCCAAGACTCACAGAGCTGCGCTCAGTAGTGCAGTGAAAGTACGCTATGAAAATAAGACTACTGAATAATAATAATAATAATAATAATAATAATAATAATAATAATAATAATAATAATAATAATAATAATAATAATAATAATAATAATAATAATCTCAACAGGCATGATAGAGCTGCACAATATATTCACTGGGTAATATGCAAAAACCTGGACTTGCCCCATGATAAAAACTGGTGGCAACACAAACCACCCCCAGTACTTGAAAATGATCACATCGCACTCCTCTGGAACTTCACCGTTCAAACTGACAGAAAGATAGACGCAAATAGGCCAGACATCATACTGAAAGACTTCAGACAAAAATCATGCCTCCTCATTGATATGACTGTCCCAATCGATATAAACGTATCTGTCAAGACCTACCAAAATCTGAGCAAATATAAAGATCGTGAAATAGAAATTAGCAAAATGTGGAACCTGAAGACTAAAACAATACCTATTGTCATAGGTGCCCTGGGAATGACAGCGAAACGGGCTGATTACTACCTAGCTCAGATACCAGGAAACCCCAAAATGGCTGAAGTTCAAAAGATAGTGCTCATGGGAACTGCCCATATCCTACGTAAAATACTGTCTATGTGATCTCATTTTTCATCTATATCTCTTATTTCACACCCTTTAACGCAGTTTTCCTTTACCTCTTCTTGGCATATTAAAAATATCTTTACGCCAACTTACTTCTTCAATTTAAATTCTTAACGAGATCTATCACATACTGAGCCCATTCCATCTTTTATCTCGATTCTATAGATTTGCTTCTTCCAGCTACTTCTCCGACCACACTCACGTAATAGGCTCGCCTACTTCATCGATTTAAACCTTCTAACATGGTTTTCACACATCCTGCTAATCCATTTCAATTAATTTAATATAATTTATTCTTCCATTTTATTCCGGTGATATCGCTTGAAGCTCTCTCTCTCTCCTATTTAATATCAATTACCGCCTCATTTAACTGTCGCTTCCCCACTCCTTAGAACACAATACACATTAAGTATTGCCTATGTATAACGTAACTCTATAATCAATTCAATCTTCTTTTTTTAATTCTATTCCTTCTTTACTGCAGCTTACACTACTTTTCCTTTATTCATATATCTTTATCTCCCTAGCTTACCTACACCGTCTGTAAATGTGTTTTTCAAAATTTAATTAAATTTGGTTTGATTTTCGTTTCTCTTTACATATCAATTCTAAATAACATATTCCCTTTATTCACTTATCTCACAACATTTAAACACACTGTACCACTATCCTGCGCCTAATCAATACCACACTCGCTTCCAATTATACGATACACAGTATCGTTAATAGTCTGATAATAAATCTGTTTTACGGGCATATTTTTTGATTTCAGTAACCTTCCTAGTTATTTCCCCTGTTTTATGACCTTTTCAAAAGAATCATCTTTTAACCTTCTCCTCGTTTTCAGGTAGCAAGGTGGCAGAATCGTTAGCACGCTGGGAAAATGCTTAGTGACATATGATCTACATTTACGTTCTGTGTTAAAATTTCTCTGAGGTTGACTTTGCTTTTTATACTTTTGGGGTCGATAAAATAAATACTAGTTGATAAGACAAGTTCCCTGAACTTGCTGGCTTTGTGCCAAAATTTTAAACCAATATTCTTCTTTATCAACAAATATTACCTTAAACACTCGCATATATTATTAGTACTTTTTTGTTAGCACTGAATAGCAATCTTTATATCTTACTAAGCGTGGATGTAGTTTAAGGATGCTCTAATATAGCGGTACTCATTTTGAGAAGGCATACTGTATAGAAGTTTAGCGCTTAAATGTTATTTGCAATGCCTCTGCTTGAACATTCATTGTTTTTCTAAATATCAGAGGAAGCGAGGTTTGACCACCAATAGTGATAGTGGATACATGCTTCTGATGAAGCATAAACGCGCCGAAATAAGGTGATCTAGCAGTTCTATCACCGATGCTAGACAATTTCCCCCAGCTACTGATAATTATGTGCGTTTAAGCATTTGATATTTATACATGATGTTCTCTCAAGACCACATGTACGCATATACAAACACACATACACACACACACATATGCATATACGAACGTAAATGGTGAATATCTATCTATCTATCTATCTATCTATCTATCTATCTATCTATCTCAGAAGAGGAACACAAGTGGGTTTCTAACCTAATTCTAGATGGAGAAGATGGGAGCTTTGGTATATTTTCAAAGTTAGGAACAAGACTTTCTAGAATAAACCGTATATATGTAACCACATATCTTTCACGTCTATTCTTTAGGAAGTACAAATTCAGTTCTTTTAACCTCTCCCAGTAGTTAATCCGTTGCAGCAGCCGAATCTTCTTTGCGTAGTGGCTCTGGATTGCCTCAAGTTCCGCAATCAGCTTGACGCTCTGCGGTGATCAAAATTAGGAGGAGTAATTCAGACGACTGAGAGCGAAAGATCTCCATATGTGTAGCTTGGTACCATTTTTTCTGCCTCTGAAAGATCCCAGAAACCATGCAAGATGGTACAAGAGCTATCTGCATATAGTCATGGTCAAGCTATTCAGTTCTCCTCCGATTCGATTCAGGCAAGTGATGTTGATAAACCCTATAAACGGCGAAACGTCGATATCCACCGTTCCTGGATGTGATTTGGGATGAGATGTCTTGCCTAGCCATGACTTTCAGTTGTCATGACTCGGCACTTTGAGAGAGTCATCTCCACCGTGTCAATTCGCAGCCTACCGGCGAACAAATTGGGACGGTTCTTTGAGTATGTGTGCTCGATAATACATTGATATTGCAGAAGCCTGAAGGAGTCAGGCTCCCGTAAGAGGACTACGAAACTTGAAGCAACGCGGAACCGAACCAAACTAAACACACACACACACACACACACACACACAGACACACACATGTGAGGGCGCACGGCCCATGGGTTAGAGCGTCGAGGTCATAATCATGTGGTAGTGAGTTCGATTCCCGGACCAGGCTGTGTGTTGTGTTCTTGAGCAAGACACTATTTCACATTGCTCCAGTTCACTCAGCTGCAGCATCACTGGTGCCAAGCTGTATCAGCCTTTGACTTTTCCTTGGATAGCATCAGTGACGTGGATAGAGGAGGCTGGTATGCATGGCCGACTGCTGGTTTTCCACAAAATACCTTGCCCGGACTTGTGCTTCGGAGTGGAACTTTCTAGGTGCAATCCCATGGTCATTCATGGGTGGGGGGGCTTTACCCTTTATATATATATATATATATATATATATATATATATATAGAGAGAGAGAGAGAGAGAGAGAGAGAGAGACAGAGAGAGAGAGAGAAAGAGAAAGAGAGAGAAAGAGAGAGAAAGATAGATAGATAAATAGATAGATAGGGAAATGTGTCAGTGACAGCGAATTCGAAAACTCATTGTTCGCTGGCACCGTCAGATTGTAGGAAAATTTTGGGTTTCGAAGCATACTCTATAGTTTTGTTTTAGTTTTTTTGGGGGTGAAGGAGTGGAGTGGTGGTGGCTAAAGGTTGGAATGTAAGTGTGACTTTATAAAACATCTTTATGGTCTGTTTGATTGAGTGAGCAGAAATAAGTAGTTAATATAATTAAATTAATATATATTGCTATACTAAATTGAAGCTATGATTTTGATTTTTTTCAGTAGATATTCAGAAAGAGGTGATGTGGAGAAAAAGAAGTAGCAGATGTATATATATATATATATATATATATATATATATATATATATATATATATATATATATATATATATATATATATATATATATATATATATATATATATATATATATATATGTATATATATATATATATATATATATATATATATATATATATATATATATATATTTATATATATATATATATATGTATATATATATATATATATATATATATATATATATATATATATATATATATATATATATATATATATATATATATATATATACATATATATATATGTATATATATATATGTATATATATATATATATACATATACATCAATATGTATACATATATTATATATGTATGCGTATCTATATATATGTATATATATATATAAGTATACATGTATATACACTTATATGTATGCGCATATATTTAGGTTGTATATTGGTATGTCAAGCTATATATAAGATACTTTTATTTATATATATATATATATATATATATATATATATATATATAAACACACACACATATAGATGTGAACATACACACACACACATACATACAGGTAATGCACATAGAAAGAGTTGTTTGTCAACTAAATATTCTTGTTTATTGTCTATTATTGATTTGTTTATTTACGAGCAGTGTCATTTAATACACTCCAGTAACTATGGTGATTCCAAAGTAAAGAGAGAAAAACGTAAAAACTAAACACACACACACGCACACACACACACACACACACACACACACACACACACACGCACACAAACACACACACACATTGCGTGTGTATGTGCTAAGGTCATATAAACTAATATTTTATACTCCTTCACACGTACGATATTATGTAGTTAGAATTTCGACGAATAGAAAGAAATGTAGGTCTGGTTAGAATCTCACCTTTGTAATTATGGCTTGACACTAAAAACACTGTTTATATGATTTATATTTTACCGGAAAATTGTATGCCAGTGCCTAGATAAAAGGACAAAGTCTGTGTAGACATTTGTTATTAGAATGCAGCTTGGAATTTTCAACATTTTTTGGTAATTGTGTTTGTATTTTTCTATGATTTATTCCAGCAAACATCTATTAAGGAAACCAAGGAATGAATATATATATATATGTGTGTGTGTGTGTGTGTGTGTGTGTGTGTGTGTGTGTGTATACAGGGGTTGAACAAAATAATGGAAAGATCTTTAAATTTTAAACAAATTTATTTTAATATGGTGTAGGACAACCTTTGGCAGTAAATACAGCTTGAATTCTACGAGGTATGGAGTCGTACAATGTTTAAATTGTTTACAAAGGAATTTTTGTACATTCTTCAGCTAAAACAGTCTCCAGTTCTTGTAGTGATGATGATGGAGGATATCGACTCCTTAACTTTTTTTCTAAAATGGACCATAAATGTTCAATAACATTGAGATCTGGGGACTGTGGTGGCCAGATAAGATGTTCAACGTCACTAGAACGTTCCGCGTGCCATTGAGTAACAACTTTAGCTGTGTGAATTGGCGCATTATCATCCTGAAAGATTGCGTTTCCCTCCGGAAACACTTTCGCAACCATACGATGAACTTGATCAGAGAAAATGCTCAAATAGTTTTGACTATTAATTCTGCTTATTAAGGGAAACCATTGGGCCGGTGGATTTCCAAGATATAGCCCCCCCCCCCCAGATCATCACAGATCCTCCTCCATGTTTAACAGTTGGAAGAAGACAGTCTGGTTCAAGTGCTTCTTTTGGCTGTCTCCACACGTATACTTGGCCAGTGGTCGGAATAAGATAAAGGATGACTCGTCGGAGAAAATAACATTCTTCCACTGCTCTCGGGACCGATTCTGTAGGTTTTTACTCCACTCTAAACGCTTTGCAACGTTTGTTTTTGAAAGTAGTGGTTTCCTGATTGCAGCCCTCCCGTAAAATCCAGCTTTGTGCAGCTTCCGGCGAACAGTCTTTGTGGAAACTGGGTTCTCAAAGTGGTCATTAAACTCTGCAGTAATTTTGTGAGCTGTAATTTTGTGATCCTTTCTAACAATTGACATAAGAGTCTGACAGTCTCTATCTGAAAGTTTGTTTTGACGAGGAGGTTTTTCCCCCTCTCTCAAAGGCTGTCATTACTTTCGAGACAGTATTTCTAGATGCACCAAACATTTCGGCTGTTTTCGTTACGCTAGCGCCTGCCATATGAGCACCAACAATTTGACCTCTTTGAACGTTCGATAGATTTGTCACTTTAATGAATTTTAATTACCTTTTTCTGATGATATCTCGAAAGAAACAGTAATTTTAGCAAAACATATTAAGCAACACTAATAATAAAAAAAAAAAGCATAAAAATAAACAAGCTTTTGATTGTTTTATAGATATTTCAAAATTATGATGCTATGATGCTAGGTGTTTCCATTATTTTGTCCAATCCCTGTATATATATATATATATATATATATATATATATATATATATATATATATATATATATATATATATGTATATATAGCTATTATCATTTACTTGTTTCAGTCATTTGACTGCAGCTTTGCTGGGGTACCGCCCTGAAGGGCTTTAGTCGAACAAATCAACCCCAGGACGTATTCCTTTAAGCCTAGTACTTAATTTTATCAGTCTCTCTGCCGAACCGCTAGTTTACGGGGACATAAACGCACCAACACCGGTTGTCAAGGAGTGGCGGGGGACAAACACAGCAACAAAGACACACATACATACATACATACATACATACATACACACACACGACAGTCTTCTTTTAGTTTCCGTGTACCAAATTCACTCACAAACACAAATAACGTCTATTATACGTTCAATTTCTTCTGTTTAATTGTTTGAATTCTTCCTCTGTATCAAGCTAAGATTCCATCGTTGGAATATGTATGCATATGTATCAATATATGCATGTGTGTATGTGTTTTTATATTTGTCCACACCACCACGTGAAACCGGTGTTGTTTTCTTTTGCGACCGATACAATTAGTATCAGACTTACAACATAAACCATTCAAGGTACTGCTCCAGCATAACCGCAGTCCAATAAATAAAACAAGTAAAAGATAGAATATAAAGCATAATAACACCCGTTGGAAGAACTGTTTTCGGCAAATAAAAATAAAGTATATTTGATGTTGAATATATTCATACATGCAAGCATTAGTAACCTAATCTAGTCTAACAGTGGTCTACAGTTGGGCTGGTCCTTTGCAAGTGAGCCTTCTCCTGCACTCTCTGTACGATCTGACGGGACCAGTATCCTCTCCTGTCTCAGTTAAGTAGATTACTGGAACTTTGGTTGCCATGACTAGACTTGGTATGAATACTGGGGTAGTTTCCTGTAGCCTTCTCTAGCTAGATGGAATTTGAACTCAGAACGTAGAGAGCCGGAAGATATACCGTAAAGCATTTCTGTCGACACGCGAACGAATCTGAAACTCTCCCGCCCGCAGAGCAACGTAAAATGAAGTGTTTTGCTCAAGAGCCAAACGCGCTGGCCGGTTCGGAAATCGAACCCACGACCTAACGATCGTGACACTCTAACCACTAGGGCAAGCGCATAAGTAATATTAATCTAAAATTTTGGCACAAGGCCAGCATGTTCGGGTGGTGGTAAGTCGATTACATCGACTGCAGTGCTCAACTGGTAATTATATTATCGACTCCGCAGAACGAAAGACAATGTCGTCCTCAGCGGAATTTGAACTCAAAACGGAAAGACGGACGAAATGCCGCTAAGCATTTGTCCTGAATGCTAACATTTATGCCAGCTCACTACCTTACATGTTTAGCTAATATTGATGGAATAGTCCTATTAAATATACGTTAAGGAAAAATTCAACAGTCCTGATATAATTTTGAAGACAGAAACCAATATCTGTGTATTTTTGCAAGGGTCAGCTATTCTACACATATAAACATCTCATTAAAAATTAATGGGACAAACATTGATAGTCAACTGCTTTAAAATCTAGCAACTTTTCTAGTCAGTTTATAAATTTACACGTGTGGAAATAATCATTGATATAGCTACAGGTGTTACAAAGTGCTTAAATAATGGTTCTAGAAAATTTGGAGTTTTCAGACACAGATAGTAAACTCCGGACTAATATTCTACAAATTTACTCTGTGAGCAATATGCAAGGCTATTCTGCTATTCAAGATGTAAATATTTATATTGGTTATTATCTTAGTTAGAAACCATCTTGTTTATAGGACGAACTCAAAGAATTGTATAAGAGCCAAACATGCATACACACACACACACACACACACACACACACACACACACACACACACACACGTGTCTGTGTATGTGCGTGTGTTTATGTGTGTGTATGTGTGTTTGTATATATATGTTTACACACAGGCACGCATATGTATGTATATAATAAATAAATGTGCATATATGTGTGTGTATATATATATATGTGTGTGTGTTTGTTTGCATATATATATGCGTGTGTTTGTATATATATATATATATATATGTGTGTGTGTGTGTGTGTGTGTGTGTGTGTGTGTTTGTATATATATATATATATATGTGTGTGTGTGTGTGCATATATATGTATGTACTTATGCTCAGATATATTTCTGTGTAGATGCGCTTTATTGTGTACGTATGTGTGTGTGTGTGTGTGTGTGTGTGTGTGTGAGAGAGAGAGAGAGAGAGAGGGCGAAAGCGAGTGAGTAAGAGAGACTATATAATTATGTGCTCGTCTGTGTGGAGGTTTGTCTAACACGTATTCAGATGTGCTTGTGTGTGTGTGTATGTGCGCGCGCGTGTTTGTGTATGCATGTGTGTGTATGTGTGTCTGAGGGCGTCTGATTTCTCGCATGTTTACTTGATATGTACATCCACATGTATTGGTGTGTATGTTTTTTCCCCCTACAAAAATATATATGATTTAATCTTTGTACTGCAGTATTTCAGTACAATAAGTTGTAATCGTACGCAATGACTTGCAAATTACTGAAGCAATGATATTTAATACAAGAGAGAAGTTATAAAAGAACAATAAAATGATAAACATTAATTTAATTTTATCATACCAATTTGGCAAGAATTCCACGAAAAATACTAATAACCGCAATAACTATTGAAGCAGCCATAGCAACAATAATAATCCTTTCTTATTTTGGCACAAGGCCAGCAATTTTGAGGCGGGGAAGTCGGTTTAACCGACTCCAGTACTCAACTGGTACTTATTTTTATCGACTCCTAAAGAATGAGATGCAAAGTCCATCTCGGTGAAATTTGAACTCAGGAAGTAAAGGCGGACGAAATGCCGCTAAGCATTTTCTCCGGAGTACTAACGATTCTGCCAACTTTCTGCCTTAATAGCAGCAGTAATAACAATGTTTTCTACTATAGGTATAAGACCTAAAATTTTGAAGGGAGGGGGCTAGTCAATTACATCGGCACCCAGTGCTCCACTGGTACTTAGTTCATCCCCGAGAGAATGAAAGGCAAAGTCAACCTCCGTGGAATTCGGACTCAGAACGTAAAGACAGACGAAATGCCGCTAAACATTTTGTCCGGCGTGCTAATAATTTTGCTAGCTCGTCGCCCAGGTAGCAACAATAACAATAGCAAGGCTAACAATGTATGAACCAACGACTAAGTTTCAAAATCATCAGCTTATCTGCTAGAAACAACTGTCAAATCTCAGCAAAACCACAGCGTTCGTTCACTTTGAACCGTCATATTCAATGAAGTGTCCCTTGTGTACAGGGCAGTATTATTCTAATATCAGCCTTAGTACAGTGGCCTACAGTTTTGCTGGACTTGAGAAGTCTATGGACTTGGGACCCATCATCAGTGCTTTTTATGTGGCATCATCACCAGTGCATTTTACGTAGAACTATCACTAGTGCCATTTTTACGTGGCACTATCACCTGTTCTACACCATCATCCTTATTTCTTTACTGCCCACAAGGGGCTACACACAGAGGGGACAAACATGGACAGACAAACGGATTAAGTCGATTATATCGATCCCAGTGCGTAACTGGTACTTATTTAATCGACCCCGAAAGGATGAAAGGCAAAGTTGACCTCGGCGGAATTTGAACTCAGAACGTAGCGGCAGACGAAATACCGCTAAGCATTTCGCCCGGCGTGCTAACGTTTCTGCCAGCTCGCCGCCTTCATCCTGCTTTGTTACTCCATTCAATGTTGCTACCATAAATCCATCGATAGTGTTCATGCGCACCTACCAGAAACTCGTGACTTGTCAACACCAAGTACTTTCTTGTTTCTTGTGTTGGCGAGTTCCTTATCAGTTATAATGGACAATGCCTAGCTCCTGTAATATTTCCCCACCCTTCCTTTTAACCCAATAGCAATTTTGGATTGTAGTTATTGTTTTTGGTATATATTTCCTCCAAGCATCTTGCTGTATCTTTTAATATTTGAATCTTTATATATTTGATTGAAATACTTTATATTCACAGTAAAAACAGTTTCTGTTGGGAAAGAATCTTGGATGCTTTTGTCGATGTGACGGTTTATAGCCTTTCTTTTGTATTTAGAGAACGCTCTTCTCAATTTTAATTAATACTAGCAATGCATCCCGGTGTTGTCCGGATGTTATGACCTACAGCCACGTTGTATTATTTGTTCCATTCTTATGGACAGAATCGGCACAGCTGAACCAACGACACTTGCAGAAAACAGCACTGCTTGGAACCGCTCGAATAATCCGGAAGGTGCTCGAAAAATAAGAGGTGTTACCTTAGCTCTCTGGTAGTGAACAGCTGACACTGTAGTACATCTCCAGCGTTAGAAGCTGTGCAAAGGCAATGATAGTAAGTATTATTATTATTTTTTTATTATTATTATTATTATTATTATTATTATTATTATTATTATTATTATTATTATTAATAATAATAATAATAATAATAATAATAATGAAAATGTCCTGATGCAGTACCAGTAAGTGGCTCTCATGGCTTCTGATCTTAACTGATTGGAAGTGTTATGATGTACATTGCTTTGTCTTGGCATAAAACATGGGCTACAGCAAATATTCTGCTTAATACCACATATTTGCTTTGCCAGTTGTTTTACCTTAACCAGTTGAGCATGCCATTTGGTGGCTGACGATATGTGCGTCTCTGATCACGAGCAGGAGTAGTGGGGGAGCACCATAGCCAAGTGTTGAGAAGAATTCTTTGGAGTTTGAATAATTAACCACTGGAAATATAGGTGTTTTGCTCATCATCCTTAAACAAACCTAATTCAAGGATCATTTCAGCAAAATGGGCTACTCGACATGAAGAAAATTCTAACTGGGCTCCACCTGATATTTATCTTGATATGAGATCATCATGTCGCGCACATATGGTTGTGATGCATGTGCCTGGTGTACCCTTATCAGATGGATAGTCACGATGGGTATACTTGGCTTCATATATTTTACCCCAGTGTCTCACTCACCAAATAATAATAATAATAATAATAATAATAATAATAATAATAATAATAACAATAATAATCCTTTTTACAACAGGCACAAAGTTTAAAAATTTTGGGGGAGGGAACTAGTCGATTACATAGAACCCAGTGTTTCACTGGTACTTATTTTATCGACCCCATAAGGATGAAAGGCAAAGTTAGCCTCGGCGGAATTTGAACTGAGAGCGTAAAAACGGATGAACTGCCGCAAAGCAATGTGCCCGGTGTACTAACGATTCTGCCAGCTCCTCGTCAATAATAATAATAATAATAATAATAATAATAATAATAATAATAATAATAATAATAATAATAATAATAAGTGGGAGCAAAAGTGGGAGCAAAAGTGGGAGGGGGTCAGGGTAGAAGATATAAGATCTGCTCTCAGGAGGTCAAGCAAATGGAAGTCTCCAGGAAAGGATAAAATTCCTAACTTCTGGTTGAATGCCTTCCCAGAAAGCCATGAACTGCTAACAAAACTTTACAACGATGTTTTGCAAAACCCTAGTTTGATGCCCTCTTGGCTAGTTAATGGTTTAACATTCCTGCTTCCAAAAAATGAGGAAACAAACGAACCAAAAAATTATCGCCCCATAACCTGCTTAACAACAATGTATAAGACGCTAACATCTGTCCTAACCGAGTACACCTATAGTTTTTTAATAGAAAGTAGCATATTCCCTAATGAGCAAAAGGGATGTAAACGTGGATCTTATGGTTGTAAAGATCAGCTACTCATCAATAAGATGATCTTAGAAGATTGTCACAAGCGACACAAAAACTTGTCAATAGCCTGGATAGACTATAAAAAGGCCTTTGATAGCCTACCACATAGCTGGATTAGGAAATGTCTGGAAATGTATAAAATAGCTCCTACTCTGCGAAACTTTTTATCTGTAAGTATGAGATCATGGAGAACCACACTGATGTTGAACAATGACAATGAATCTCTAAATGCTGGAGATGTAAGAATTTCATGTGGCATTTTCCAGGGTGACTCACTATCACCACTCCTCTTCTGTCTAGCCCTAATACCGCTCTCAAAATTGCTCAATGATGCACAGTATGGTTATAAAATATTTGATAAAAATATAAATCATCTCATTTACATGGATGATTTAAAGCTCTTTGCAAAAAATGACCAACAACTCAAAGGCCTACTAGCGATTGTTAAACAATTCAGTGATGACATCAGGATGCAATTTGGCCTTGATAAATGTGCAAAAGCTATCTTTATCAAAGGAAAAATGACAAATACATCTAATGTGAACCTTGACCAGCAAAATGTCATAAAAGAGTTAGAACCAGCGGAGAGCTACAAATACCTAGGGGTAATTGAAGGGGACAATATCAAGCACTCAGTGATGAGGGAAAGGATCAGAAGAGAATGTTATCGCAGGGTGAGAGCAATACTGAAGACAGAGCTGAACGCGAGAAACAGGATCGAAGCGATCAATGCTCTAGCCATACCAGTCGTGACTTACAGTTTCAACATCGTTAACTGGTCAATTACTGAAATATGTAATGTTGACAGAAAAATACGAAAACTGTTGACAATGCATAGAATGCACCACCCTAAGGCAGATATAGAACGTCTTTATCTGCCAAGAAAAGAGGGAGGTCGAGGACTACTACAGCTGGCATTATCAATGAAGGTAGCCACAATTGGCCTAGACACCTATATGAAAAACTCTGAGGACTGGATGCTAAAACTTGTCTTAAAATATGAAAGCAAGAAAGCATCTTACTCAGTAACAAAACAGGCAAAGGAATATCTAAGTGAATTCCAATTGCAACAAATTCAAGAATTAGACGAACTAGAAACACCTACAGAAAAAGCTAAGCGCTTGAAAACCCGTGCTAAAATTGCTGCCTTAGCTATTATGACTGAAAAATGGCATGGAAAACCTCTCAATGGCAAATACCCAAAGAGAGCGAATAATGCAGATATTGACAAAGCCCTTACCCACCAATGGTTAATGGCCTCTGGATTGAAATCAGAAACAGAGGGGTTTATCATAGCAGCCCAAGATCAATGCCTACCTACAAAGAACTACCAGGCCAACATATTAAAGAACGGCAGCTCCCCATTATGTCGTATATGCCAACAACAAAATGAGACCATCGATCATGTTGTCTCCATGTGCAGTCTGCTTGCGCCTACAGAGTATCTCAACAGGCATGATAGAGCTGCACAATATATTCACTGGGTAATATGCAAAAACCTGGACTTGCCCCATGATAAAAACTGGTGGGAACACAAACCACCCCCAGTACTTAAAAATGATCACATTGCACTCCTCTGGAACTTCACCATTCAAACTGACAGAAAGATAGACGCAAATAGGCCAGACATCATACTGAAAGACTTCAGACAAAAATCATGCCTCCTCATTGATATGACTGTCCCAATTGATATAAACGTATCTGTCAAGACCTACCAAAAACTGAGCAAATATAAAGATCTTGAAATAGAAATTAGCAAAATGTGGAATCTGAAGACGAAAACAATACCTATTGTCATAGGTGCCCTGGGAATGACAGCGAAACGGGCTGATTACTACCTAGCTCAGATACCAGGAAACCCCAAAATGGCTGAAGTCCAAAAGATAGTGCTCATGGGAACTGCCCATATCCTACGTAAAATACTGTCTATGTGATCTCAAATTTTAAAGCAAACATAATTTTCTTATGGTTTCTTAAACATTCACTTGAACAAAACTGTACAAATCCAAATATATGGTACCCTAGGCATAACACCTACATGAACTTCTAACTTGTTGTCTCTTGAGGTCTCTGGGTGAGACTTGGATCCAACTTGTACAAATGCAAAACAAAAGTCAAACATAAAATAATAATAATAATAATAATAATAACAGTAGTAATAATAATAATAATAATAATCTTGTGTACTGGAAGCAGAAGGCCTCAACTTTGGGGGAAGAGATTAAGTCGATTATATCGACCCCAGTGCGTAACTGGTACTTAATTTATCAACCCCGAAAGATAAAAGGCAAAGCCGACCTCGGTGGAATTTGAACTCAGAACGTAAAGACGCACAAAAATGCCGCTAAGCATTTTGTCCCGAGTGCTAACGATTTTCTCAGCTCGTCATCATAGTAGTAATAGTAGTAGTAGTAGTAGTAATAGTGGTGGTGGTCGTAGTAATAGTCGTTTTCATCGTTATCAACTTCACCACCATCATCATCATCACCATCAGGTTTTCAACAGTTCAAGCAAACTTCAGGCGCTTGATGTGTGTGCCCCTTTTGTTTTGTTATTGGGTTTGTAATTTCAATGATCCACCTGATCATTGAGTTAAATTTTCAGTGATTCTCTCTCTCTTTTTGTTTTTCGCTTATTTTAAACATGTGGAGGCGCAATTGCCCAGTGGTTAGGCCAGCGGACTCGCGGTCATAGGATCGCGGTTTCGATTCCCAGACCGGGCCTTATGAGTGTTTATTGAGCGAAAACACCTAAAGCTCTACGAGGCTCCATCAGGGGATGGTGGCGAACCCTGCTGTACTCTTCCACCACAACTTTCTCTCACTCTTATTTCCTGTTTCTGTTGTGCCTGTAATTCAAAGGGACAGCCTTGTCACACTGTGTCACGCTGAATATCCCCGAGAACTATGTTAAGGGTACACGTGTCTGTGGAGTGCTCAGCTATCTGCACGTTAATTTCACGAGCAGGTTGTTCCGTTGATCGGATCAACTGGAACCCTCGACATCGTAAGCGACGGAGTGCCAATAACAATTTTAGACATTAGACAGCAGCTATATTGTGGTACCATTCTAAAAGGGTTATTCGTTGAAATCAACTCCCTGTACTAAGGAGGCATAAAACAATCAAACAGCATTTGTGAAACGCAGAGAGTAACCCCGCCCCCAAAACGTACACACTTACAAGAGGATTCCTCACAGTTTTCATCTACCAACTTAATTTACAAGTTTTTGGTCAGCCTGGGTTTGTAATTTATGAAACATGACAGAGGTACTGCAAAGTTGGCCAGAATAAGAAATCACGAGAGTGCAAAGCAAGCTTCTTAACCATACAACCACGTCTACATACATGAGCAATGTGCGTTTGCATGAATGATATAGTGTGTTTGTGTCAAGCTGTGAATGTGTTGAACAGTCATTCGAGACTTTGTTCCGTGTATTCCTCAATGCTGTATATATATATATATATATATATATATATATATATATATATATATATATATATATATATATATATATATATATAATAATAATAATAATAATAATAATAATAATAATAATAATAATAATAATAATATAAATAATATGTGAGTATATGCACCATTCTAAAACTAAGCGTTTCGAAGAGTTAGGGCAGGACGCATTGCTAGAATGGCTCTTTCCGCGGAAACAAATTAAATTTGTAATGCAGAGGAATATAGTGGCGAACAGAAAACCAGACAAGAAAACGAAACAGTGAAAATAAACAAGAAGGGCTTAAGGCCAGACGTGAAAAAAATATCTGTATACTGAACGCTGTGATGTGACGTACTTGAGGGGAAGAGAGAAGAAAGGGATCTTGTTCAAAACGGGGGCACCAGTTTTCATTAATGTTTTATGTAGTGTTTTTGGTACCGAAAAACTTTCAAACTTCGTATACTTATCTATTTTGTGTTATAGAACAGAAAAAAAATTTTGTATTCGAATTTATTTCATGTAAAAAATTGTCTTATTTCGATAATTTCAACCAATCACTGACAAGTATTCAGCTGTTTACACTTACTCCTTTGGCAGTTTAAGCGGTGTAAAGCGTATTTAATCTCCATTTATAATTTCGTTAACATCTGCCTGAACTGTATGTGTACAATATTGGCTTTTTTCATTTTTTTTCTCGCGTGTTTATTTCGTTAACATCTGCCTGAACTGTATGAAAGGTTTATTAGCTACTGCCTAACCCTAACCCTAACCCTAACCCTAACCCTACTGCCAATATGCTTCAGCCATTTTTTGACAAGGAAATAATAATTTTATCACCGCTAGAATCGTTTCAGAATCGTTTGTTTACGTAGTCAGCATTTAATGTATTCGGCTGAATGGACGTCAGTCATTGGTTGAAATTACAGAAATACGACAACTTTAACATGAAATAACTTGCGATGTACGTTTTTTTGTTAAGAAGACTAAGAGAAAAAGATGTTTTATATGACACATTCTACCAGTGTCCCAAGTTTCAAAGTGTTTCGAACAAGATCCGAAGAAAGTTCGTGCGAGCTTGGCAGTGGCCAATATAAGAAAGGAAGCAGTAGCCGGACACATGTGACCTGTGAGGGGTAAGGAGAAAAAGTGGTAGAGAGAGAAAAAAAGGAGAGGAAGTAGAATATAGGTGGGCAACGAGAGACAGGGAGGAAGAGAGAGAGATATATAGTAGTGAAGGGGAGAGGCGAAGAACAACAGAAGGAAGAATGAGAGGGGGAGAAAGATACAAAGATAGATAGAGTCGCATCACCCATGAAAAAAAATTGTGTTGCTCAGATCATTAAAGTAAAAATAACATCAGAGCTTTTGAGAGACTATTTTCCAAAATATGCACATCCACATATATAAGGATTCTTATCTATTTACTCTCTAAATGCTACCCATGTTTTCTTTAATGCTATCAAAAATATGTTCAGAGCCCAAAGGAAAATTATGTTGATTAGATGATTATAGTGAAAATAAATCATTTTGAGAAACCACATTTATTTTGCAAATGAAATAAGTCAGAGGGATAAATGGAATACATTTTATTTTTGTATTAAATCCCTTTGAACTTAAGTGTCATGGAAGACTGTTGGATCCTCGTATCTGCTTCAGAATTCATCCTTTTACGACAATTTTTATTTTTGCGTATGCAGAATATTCTGTCTCTTCACATGAAATTCCAAGTTAAAATGCAAAGTACTTTAATAGCTTTTCCTGATAGCTGTGGATATTCGTCTTTTATAGCACAACAAAATTCAATAAGTGGCAGTCTTTTAAATGCTATTTGTACAAAGTGGAGTCTGAAGTGATCTCAATAAATTTTTCATATTCCACTGCTTTTAAAATTCGTTGATATTCCATGCGTATTGAATGGATCTCTAATCCGAATTTCAATTTGTAATATGAGACTTTGATCACTTGGAAAGTATTTATTTTCTGAATTATAAAGATCTAAATGCTGATGCACTTCATTAAAGAACGCTGAAAGATTATTTGAATTAATGTCGTTACCTAATTCACTGGAATATATGTGCTGTGTGGGTTCTGTCATGTTATTGGGTGTTGATGCAATGTCATTTGTGCAGAATGTCTATATACTGTGTTATTGAAACGAACGTGTTTTCAAGGCGCTGGTGTACAGGAAAGAGGTGACGCATGTAAAATTCCATTCACTTTTCAGCTAAATCGCTCAGCGTTCGAATCTTGCCAAAGTTGACTACGTTTTGTTCTTCCAAAGGTCAAACGTGGCCGATCATTAAAATTACACAAATACTCCAAAATATGTAGCCTATGACCAAATTAGAAATTCTTTTACTTTCTTCTTCTTCTTCGTACAACTACTACTACTACTAGTACTACTACTACTACTACTAGTACTACTACTACTACTACTACTAGTACTACTACGTTCCGAGTTCAAAAGCCATTGTGGCCAACTTTGCCTTTCATCTTTCCAGAGTCAATAAACCTGTGAAAAATCAAGTAGTCCCCTCCCCCAAATTTCAGGCCTTGTGCCTTTAGTAGAAAGGACTACTACTACTACTACTACTACTACTACTACTACTACTAAGGCAGCTAACTGACAGAATCGTTAGCACGCCCAGTGAAATGCTTTGTGGCATTTCGTCCGTCATTACGTTTTGAGTTCAAATGCTGCTGAGACCGAATCTGTCATTCATCCTTTCGGGGTCGACAAAATAAATACCTGTTGAGCACTAGGATCGATGTAATCGAATCACCCTTCCCTCAAAGTTACCGGCCTTATGCAAAATTTTAAAACCATTAATATTATTATTAAGATGGCAAGCTGGCAGAATCGTTAGCACACTGGACGAAATGCATAGCGGTATTTCGCCCGTCACTAAATTCCGCTGAGGTTGGCTTCGCCTTTCAACCTTTCGGAGTCGATAAATTAAGTACCAGTGAAACACTGGGGTCGATATAATCGTCTAGTTCTCTCCCCTCCAAAATTTCAGGCCTTATGCCTATAATACAAAAGATTATTATTATTATTAAGGCAGTGATCTAGCAGAATCGTTAGCGCGTCGGAGAAAATGCTTAGCGGCATTCCATCTGTCTTAAAATTCTGAGTTCAAATTCCGCAGAGGTCGACTTTACCGTTCGTCTTTCGAGTATTGGCTGAACACGTGTCGACGTAATCGCCTCATCCCTTCCCTCAAAATTGCTGCCCTTGTGGCAAAATTTGAAACCATGATTATTATTATTATTATTATTATTATTATTATTATTATTATTATGAAGGCGGTGAGCTAGCAGAATCATTAGTATGCTGGAGGAAATGCTTAGCGGTATTTCGTCCTCCGCTATGTTCTAAATTGAAATTCCGCTGAGGTGACTTTGCCTTTCATCCTTTCGGGCTCGATGAATTAAGTACCAGTGAAACACTGGGGTCAATGTAATCATCTAGCCCCCACCACAAGTATCAGGCCTTATTCCTACAATAAAAAGGATTGTTGTTGTTGTTGTTGTTGTTGTTGTTGTTGTTGTTATTATTATTATTTTATGTTTGACTTTTGTTTTGCATTTGTACGAGTTGGATCCAAGTCTCACCCAGAGACCTCAAGAGACAACAAGTTATTATTATTATTATTATTATTATTATTATATTATTATTATTATAATAATAATTATTATTATTATTATAATTATTATTGATAATTATAATAATAATTATTATTATTATTATTATAATTATTATTATTATAATATTATTATTATTATTATTATTATATTATTATTAATGCTTAGCGGTATTTCGTCTGCCGCTACGTTCTGAGTTCAGAATCCGCTGTGGTCGACTTTGCCTTTCATTCTTTTGGTGTCGATTAAATTAAGTAACAGTTACGCTCTGGGATCGATGTAATCGACTTAATCCCTTCCCCTAAATTTGAGGCCTTCTGCTTCCAGTTGAAATAATAATTATTATTATTGTTAGGGCGGTGGGTTGGCAGTATCTGGAAAAAATGCTTTATAATATTTGTACTAGCTGGTACATTCTGTGTTGAAATCCCGTCGAAGTCAACTTTATCAATTATTCTTTCGAGGTTGATACCATAAAAGACCAGTCAAGTAATGGAGTCGATAGTGTAACGTCTATACTTCATAAAACAGCTGGCCTAGTGTTTATATTTGAAAAAAATTATTACTATTATGACTAAAAAATAATGCAGTGAACTGACAGAATCGTTAGTACGTCGGACAAAATACTGAGCCGTATTTCTTCCGTCTTTATGTTCTGAGTTCCAATTCTACCGAGGATGACTTTGTCTTCACCCTTTCGAGGTAGATAAATGAGTACCAGTTGAACACTGGGTTCGATGTAATCAACATGCCAATCCCTCAAAATTGCTGGCGTTGTACTGTAGTAGAAAGGATTATTCTGATGGCTAAAAATAAGATAATGAGTTGGCAGAATCGTTAGCTTTTCGGAGAAAATGCCTTCTATCCTTTTTGATAGCATTAAGGAATCCAGGTAAACAAATTCTGAAAACCACTGTCCTACAGATTCACCACTAGACACAGAAACACAACTTGTACAAATTCACATCGCACGTAGGCTCAAACATGTATGTAAGGATATTAGGTTTGCCTCATGAGTTTGTGCTTGCAGTTATATTTCCGGTTTTACGTTCTTACCAGAGAAATTGTATCTCTTTTTTTATGTCCACATCTTCCTTAAATGCAGTTGAATTTCGTAGGAATAAAAACAATATTTATGCTGATAATCTAGAGGACAAAACATCAAAATATTGCGCATGTCCATCTCAGCCAATCCACTTTCAGGAAGTGGCACGTTGATTTTCAGCAATATTTTATGGAGTAATTAGAATCTACTTTTAAAGTGATAATCTTTATCTGATAAAAATTACTAAAAGAAAAGAAAAGCTGTCAGAAGCATTTATCAAATGTGTGCACCAGTTAACCTACATATAGAAGGAAAATATCTCATCTGCTAGTGGGGAGCATCTGAACATCGTTTCTTTTAAGTTCTGTCTGAATTCTGATCGTTATGGAATACATTTAATTCTGTAAACCAATAATAGGAAAACATTTTTGCAGCCATTTTTTTATTCCAAAAAGTAATAATTAGAGAACAAAGTCAGAGCTGCAGTAATAAAAGTCATCAGATCGTTCGCGTAAAAAAAGAGAAAAGAAATAAAGAAAAAGGAAGCTAAATTCATATTTAAGTGATTATTATTTTTCAATATTTATTTGATGTCTTGCAATCGATATGACCAATAATATTTGATATTATTGATAACTTAATTGATTTTTTTCCTTTTAACATTTTTCTAAAATAACAGATAAATCAATCAATTATAATAAATAAATAAATATTTTTTTAACAAGGTAGAATGGAATATCATCCTTTGAATCTAAACAAGTATGATTATTTTATCGACCATGTTAATTATTTTATTGATCGTGGCAGGAATTTGAACTTAGAAATTTTTGTGATAAAAACTAAAGGCTGCAAAGCATTTAATCCTAGTTTAATCAGATCTGTCAATGAACTGCAGCAGTTGAAATAATTAGAAATTATAACTTCTCACGTTGTCAAAATAATACACGCTGTGATAAAGCAGTATTCGTATAATAAATTGAATTTGCTTTTTATCTTTCAGTCAGGAAGGAAGGCATTGCCCATGACCCGTTAGAGGCCCATGGAGACTAGTGGGAAGTAAAGAAGAAGGTATCCTCAAACCAGAAATCTGCCCCGAAGGCTTGTAACAGAGTGAACTCCTTTAAAAGTACTGAATATGTCAAGCGATTGTGTTAAACTGAACGATGGGTTAAGTCTTTGTAGTAGTTTGTAGTCTGTAGCTAAAATAGTTGAATGATCTATCTTGCAGAAAGTTTTATAGAGTTATCTCCTTTCAATAGGTTTCTCGAAACATCTACGCCAGAAGTATTATTCTTAATTATTCAAGAATCTTCGCGATTCTCTTGGAAGTTTCTGGAATGTCTAGCGTTCTATTAATAAAAACAGCTTGCTTGCCCTGCTCTTTGTTTCTTAGTCGACTAGACTCTGAGCCATTCACGACTTTGCTATGCTTGTTTATTTCTCTATGCCACATGACTGAAAACGACAACTTAGCTGTTACTTCTACATTTCTGAACTTTCTTGCATAGATTACTTCATTTAACTAGATTCTACATTTTGATTATGTTTCATCGACAACCAATGAATAAAAAATATTTTTATGTAGTAAATATATAGTTCTTAAATTTCTTCTCTGTAATAATTCTTCTAATAATATACACGCAGCCATTTCAATACTTGATACTGAACATATATTCTCACTAATTCTTCAAGTAGGCCATGGCAGGATTTGAACTCTGAACGTAAAAACCTGGAACAAATACTGCAAGGCATTCGGTCGGACATCCTAAAAGTTCCACTAACCCACTCCCTTTCATTGATATTTTTCATCAATTCCGAAAGAATGAAAGCCAAAGTTAACCTCGGAGAGATTTGAACTCAGAGAGTAGAGATTCGGAACTAAAATCATAACGCTTTTTGTCTGACGCTCTATCAGACTCTGTGAATCTGTCATCTGCTACTCTAATGATGCTTACCTTTTTTAATGACTTCATTAGGGGAGAAGGGTGATACCCACGACCATTTTCAGAGCTTTCAAAACTGTGATCAGAAAGTGGTACTCTAGTATAAAGGGTGGGGTGTTACATCGGACGGCAATTAAGTTTATCAAAACGGTAAAGGCTTATCCGACGGTCCTCCACACAGTTTCCATCCATCAAACTTCACGCATAAACATTTAATCAATTCGAGGCCATAATAGAAGACCACGGTACTGCACAGTGGTTTTAAGCCTGGAACGTAATTGAGAAGCGAATTTCTTAGTCACACAGCCATGCTCGAGCATACCCTTTATTGATATCGGAAGGAGAAAAGGCAAAATGATCCCCGACTGGATACTAAAGACAGAAGGTAGTGCGATGTAGCTAAACTCCATTTCCTCTAATATGGCCCTCTGTCATTTAGGCCACATCTGCAATTTTAGCTAGTCGAGTATTCGATCTAGTTTCGAATTCAGTTAAAGCTAACTAAATTTACTTTGAATGCATTTCATTTCATAAACAGTCTAAAACTCTTGGAAAGACCAAGAACTTCACAGGGCCCCATTTCATGCCTCTGTTTAATACTATCTTTACTACTTTAATTTTATTTTCTTCGCTAAACTATTCAGTGACTCAGTTGCTTCCATTATAATTTCATTCATATCTTGGCTGATTATAAGATTATAATAAAGTTTCAGGTCCTGACTGATACTTTATTTTATCGATTCTAGAAAGATGAATGTAAAAAATGACCTATTTGCGGATTTGAACTCAGAATGTTGCATTTCAACGAAAATGTTTTTTCTAATAGACCTGAAATTTTGGGGGAAGAAACTAGTCAATTATATCACCCCTAGTACTTGACTAGATTGCTATTTTATAAACTCCGTAAGGATGAGAGGCAAAGTCGACCTCAGCCTCATTTGAACTCACCTCGTAAAGACATGAAATGCTGCTAAGTATTGTTATTTGGAGTGCTAACGGTTCTGCCAGCTCGCCACATTGTTTTTAGAGATATATATAAAAGGCAAAATATATTTAAAAAAATAATAGATCCTTTCAACGATACACTAGGAACACTTGTGATTTTTATTGATTAGACTAGCTTTAAAAGTTGAAATATTCTTATGTAATTTCAACCTACGAAAGCTAATTGGAAACTTTCGTAGCATAGCGTGAGGAAACATAACTTGGTTGCAGCCGCTTGAAGAAGAAAAATTCAATTCCAAACTATAGAGACCGTTAATTAATGGTTAGCTTGTTTTGAAAGAATTGTTCACTACTGAAAGTTGTCTGCTAGGTTAGTAAGTTATCAAAAATCTCATGTCTATAATATTTCAATATTTCGCTCCCAACTTTCTGTCGCCAGGTGTAAAAAAACAGAAAGAAAAGGAGTTTCAAAAGTCCATGGAGGCAGTTCTTCTATTGCTATTAACAAATTGATTATAAACTAATAAATATCAATTTTTTTCATCTGTTTAAGGTTTCGTACTTTTCGATCTAGTTTTATTTTTTAAAAGCTCAATTAAATGTCTCAAGCATCTAAGATAAGAGAAATGAAAAAAACAAATGTCACCAAGATGGCGGATATCGGAATCGATAATCGATAAATAACAGTTTTGGATCAAAAGCCTTCTTGTATTTAGTTACGTTTATTTATGTTATGAGTTTCAAATCCTTCGTAGGATATCT
>NC_142936.1:54001893-54014393 GCF_046866305.1 Octopus bimaculoides | reverse complement strand
CACAGTTTTATTCATTAATAGTTGCTCGGCACATCGCCAGACTCCCTTCTTCCCAGCTTCTTGTTCTACTGTGTTGATGTCATTGGTTTCATAATGGTCCTGGAGGAGGAGGTTTAAGCATGCTATATATATCTTATACATTAAGTTCTGACATGCAATTGGCCGGTAGGTTTTGCCATGTAGATGGTTCTGCATTTGGGATTCAATTTTGTCTCTGCCAGAGCTAACCAGTGTGGTATGCTACTGTTCTCATTGAGAGCTTGCTGGTACAGATTGATAAGATATGGTCAGTAGAATGTTAGCTTCTTGTACCAATATCCAACAATCAAGTCTCTTCCAGGTGTTTTTCCATCCTGGAGTTTTTGGATCACAGTTGCAAGAGTTTCACCATCAATGTTGTATGTTTGTGTATAACGCAGGAGCAATAACTTCTCCGGATTTCTTTCAGCCACAGAGCGTCTTGGTTAAACTCCTCTTTATTCCAAATTTTCTTCCTTCAGGTGTCTATGTCTTCTCATGAAGGAACTTCTGTGATGTTCATTGCTTCTCCTCTCATGTTTCTGTATACTGCTGCCTGGTTGCGGTTAAATTTTTTGTTTATTGTTCTCTCGGTTATTCTGTTCTGATGTCGGAGTTTTCACTGACGGCTTTTAGCTTCTGCTTGATGGTAATCAGTTTGCAAGTGAATGTCCTCTGTTTGGTGTCTCCAGACATCATTTCTATCTCCTTCTTTACTTTCTGTTGGTGGGACGTATAGTGATTTGCTTGTTTGCATGCAATAAGTATCATTACATAACTGATGGTCTTCCGTAAACCAGCTATCTTTTTTCTCTGTCTTCAAAACCCATGACGGTACTTTCTTTGTTGTTTCGGTTTTGTTTACTTTTTGAATGTCATTCATGTACTGCTTTGCAATAGTAACCGCTAGAACATATAAACATGCGTTAATCTGCCAGAATCTGGGTTCATCACACTGCTGTAAATACTCCTCACCAATTTCGTTAACAACTTTTAATACCGTATCTGGTGGTTTTTTACTTACTTTGGTAGAGAGTATTTCGCAGCCAAAATTATTTTTGGCTTTACTAATTTCAGTAAGGGCACATTTCACCCGTATATAATCCTGACTATCACTACTACTGCAATAACCATTGCGGATGTGCTTGCTATTTACCACAGTCGTAGTAGGGGGACAGTGGTCAGTTACTTGAGTCAGTAATATACTTTAGCTGGCAGGCACTATAGAATCTGTAGGAATGTCGTTAGCTGCGAAACCAGCTGGTGGCCTAACATCATTCACGTTTTCGTTTTTGTTTATAAAGCTGGGAAGAAGGTTAATTTTCGATTTTTTAATAAAGTTGCAGTTACTAACCTTCTTTCTATGTTCTACAAATGTTGCTGGTTGGCGTAGTTGCTTCGCAGTAAAATGATTTAATTCTGGATGCAGATCGTCCCAATATGATTCCAATCGATTCACATAGCCAACAGCATAGCTTTGTTTCTCTTTTTTTTAGCAGTTAAACAGGTCAGTATTCAATTCATAACTCCAAGAGAAATGAGTTTTGTAATATCTGATTATTCTATAACTACAGCTAGAAAGAATTTTTTACCTGTTTAGCTATTGTTTTCCTTCTGTTCCTCGGTTGTGTTGTTGTTGATGTTGTGCCCAGCCATGTCGTTTATAGTAACTCACTGCATGCTAATTTCAAATTTCAGTCGAACATCCTTACAATCATGAATAAAAGGCTCCCTCAATTAATTCATCTGAAGATTAACTAGTTATTTAACGAGGCTGATAGTTGTGGCTCCAAAGTTGGAGATAGTATTCATCGTATTTTTGATAAATAGTTTTCCACTCCAAATACGCGACTTGTCGCTTCGAGTTATGTATGTATGTATGTATGTATGTATGTATGTATGTATGTATGTATGTATGTATGTATATGACCATATATCGGTTTCTGTCTCAGTGTCTATCTGTATCTTTATATGTATGAATACAGGGAATACAGAACATGGCGTAAATAAAGATATAACACACACACACACACACACACACACACACACATACACACACACACACACACACACACACACACACACACACACAATGCACGTACGCTCTCTAACATAGTAAATATGTATTTTTCAGAATTCCCATCTGATATGGTTGCTTCAAAGACGTCATATTGAAGAAAATAGGTGTCTGTGTATAGCATTTCGCATCTTAACTGAATTAGGCATACATACATATGCATAGGTGTCAAAGTATATATATATATATATATATATATATATGTGTGTGTGTGTGTGTGTGTGTGTATGTGTGTGTGTATGTATGTATGTATGTATGTATATATATAATACAAAATGGGACAAGAACGCAAAACATCCAGATAGACGATGCAAAGAAAACAAGGACGAGTCATTCGGAGTTTTCTTTCCTCAGTCGAGTTCCAGATTATCTTTGCAATTTCGGCTGGTTATACTCGAGATTGCTCCAATCTGGCCAGCCCCAAGGAAAAACTAAGCTAAGACCGTTAGATTCCTTGGAAGAAAGCTGCGGATGTATACGAAAACAAGGACGAAAAAAATAACTATATAGAAAGTTGAAGCAGCCATAAACATATCGGTCATGTGTGTGTGTGTGTGTGTGTGTGTGTGTGTGACATTTTAAAGTTTTGGCACGATATTTGAGCGTGATGGGTCATCTTAACACAATTAAAATGCTAATCTGTACAAGAGGTAGGTTTAAATAACTTCTAAAATTCACCAGCAGCTAAAAACAGGATTTTCTAAACTATTAAATAAATATTAGAGAAAATGAGAAGCCTGAGTACAATCAAGAGTCTACTGGCTTTAACTAAGTGATCTTCTAATGAAACAATGGTAAATGAAACAGGGGTGGAGATGATGGAGTAAAGTAGGATATGCCGTATTAAAAGGACTTGACATTGCAAAAATAAATGGCATGACCTATTGGGTTGGCAGCTAAGTACCCACCGTTCTTTTAAATTTTGGAATTTATTGCGTTTTTAAATTTGTGAATCTATTTTTTTCGTTTAATTCTACTTTTGAATCATTTTGGAATCTATTTTTTTTTCAAGTTAATTTTAGTTAATTTTCGTTTATTTCCAGATCATTAAAATGGAATGTCAAGCTAAGAAAAACGAGCATTTTCGACACCTCCTTTTTTGCTTTTAATCAAGGTTGTAAGGCCGTAAAAGCTGCTCGCGACATTTGTGCTGTGTATGGAGAGGGTGCCATAGCTGAAAGAACCACTCGTGACTGGTATGACAAGTTCAAACATGGAAAGTTTGACCTCAAAGACGCACCTCGTTCTGGCCGTCTAGTTGAGTTCGATGAAGAGCGATTAAACCAACTTTTGCGTGAAAATTCTCGTCAAACGACAAGGGAACAGACAGAGAAAGTGGAATGCTCCCACACTGCTATAGAGAAGCATTTTCACTCGATGGGAAAGGTTCAGAAGTATGGAGCATGGGTTCCACATGTTTTAAGTGACAACAACAAAAATCAACGAACCACAATCTCCGCCGTTTTGCTTGCTCGTCACCGCTTAACTCATTGGACACAAGCAACGATTTCTTTACCGAATCGTTACTGGCGACGAAAAATGGTGCCTGTACATCAATATGAAGCAGCGTAAGGAATGGCTTAGCCTCGGTAAACAAGTGACACTGTGCATAAAACAAGATCTTTATCCCCGTAAAACGATGTTGTGCGTATGGTGGGACTGGGAAAGGATTATTCATTACGAATTAATTGAACGTAACCAAACGGTCAACGCGGAACACTAAGTTCAACAGATGGAACGACTCAACACGGCTATTCAAGAGAAAAGACCTAATCGGTAGCATGGAGTTCTTCTGCTGCACGACAACGCCCGCACTCATATCGCCAATATGACCAAGGAAACCAGTCAAACGCATGACTGAGAAGTGCTGCCACACACGCCGTACTCTCCTGATTTGGCACCAACGGATTTCTACCTCATTCGATCTTTTTCAAATGCTATGCGCGGAGTTTCGTTCAATACTGAAGCAGAATTGAGAGCTTGGTTGGATCAATTTTTCGAGTCGAAATCGGATGATTTCTACCAACGAGGTATTGAAAATCCTGTTGAACGTTGGGAAGAAGTTGTAAACAACAAGGGTGAATGCATTATTGATTAATTAATTGTTATTTTTTTTTATTAAACCCTTAAAAAAATTTAAATAAAAAAAACGGCAGGAACTTATTTGCCAACCCAATATATATATAAAGATGTATGTTATACTTTGACTAAAGCATTATGTGATGTAAAACACAGTTGAAAACTAATAAATATATTATAAATAGTGCTAGTTATAATAGATACACACCATACATACATACATACACACATACATATATATACATACATACATACATATATACATACATACATACGCACATACACACACACACATATATGTATATATATATGTGTGTGTATGTATGTATGTATGCATGTATGTATGTGTGTGTGCATCTATTATAACTAGCACTATTTATAATATATTTATTAGTTTTCAACTGTGCTTTATGTGCATTAGGGCACAGTCGTGACCCATGCATGATTTGGATATTTTTAGACCTGGAAGGACTCAGTCATTTTTTTTTTCCAGAAGAGAGATCAGACACAAAAAACAAAGAGCGAGAGTTAAAAAAGGATTGACATTATTATTGGACTGCTACTTAACTTTTCCATCCCAAAACGACGGTAGGCTAAGCTGACCTCGGCAGTATTTTAACAAAGTGCGCCGGAAACTTGAACAATTATGATAAAGCATCCTATACGACATTCTTACCACTCTGCCAAACGGCTTCTGACAGAGACGTAGAATAAATTCCCATATGACACATTTTCACACGCTCTGATGATTCTGATTCATCTGTGTGTGTGTGTGTGCGTGTGTGTGTGTGTGTGTGTGTGTGTGTTTGGTAAGTATCCAAGTATGAATACATATTTTGCAATTTATATCGATCAACTTTAATTTTTCAATCCGCTATTGCATATATAAATTTGATTTAGAAGCTTTGTAAATTCTTTTTGCTTTTTGTTTTTCTGGCATATTTTTTAGAAGTAAAATCATAAATGGTGAGATCGATAGATTTATTTTTACGTACAAAGTTTCTCTTTTGTTTCAGTTCACAGATTTTTAATTTAGTAGTCAGCCATATATAACCAATATTCTGACGCTAAATAAAGCTATTATGATTTCTTTTCTCTTTATTGTGCTATGTCTAAAACACATGTGTTATTTACGACTGCTTGACTATCTTTATTCATTGGATAAATGGAACAGAATATATTTACGCACGTTGCAGCCACAGAGGTGTCTCTCTAAATAAGTTATAGAATATAATCTGACGAAAGTAGTGATAGTCTACGTCGCAAATTAAAATACATTATTTTGATGAGATGAGAAGAGAGATGTGAAAAGCCGTGAGGCATTGAAAATTGATAACAAGAACTTTGGTCTGTTTTTGGAATTAGTTTTCTTTTCCAATTGCTCACTATCAGTTATGTATGGTTTATGATATGATATTTTTCAGTCAAACATAAATTGCTTCATTTTCAACCATTAAATGAGAGGGTGACTCTTTCCAAATTAGACCATGTAACATCAGTGGACTTACCTATAAGATACTTTTGCCAAATGTGCTTTGAGAGTGATGTATTTTTCTTGTGATAAAGAAGTATGCAATATTTATTGTTGTATCTTGTTGAAAGGGGGGGGGGTGCTCTTAGTAACGAGAAACGAATGCAGTAGGAGCATACAAAACTTTATAAGCAACACAGCAGTTTACACAAGTGAGTGGAGGAACTCCTCCCGGCAAGAGTATATTCTTGCTTTTTAGAATGGCGTATACTTTGAATAGTTCATTGTCGAGTTTGCTCATTTTTTTCTATAATTTTTGACTTCCACTGCAGCAGTAATAAGAAACGATCAATTCGAAACATTGATCGTTTAAATTCCCACAACAAGACGACTATCAGTGAACTGTTTTCATTCAAAATCACACATCAGTTTGAGTGGCATATTTACTCCGTTACACTCAGAACTCTGTCCTTACTGACATTTACTGATAGTGTTGAAGTGGAAGCAATGAGAACAAGAGGAAAAAGAATTGATAACGAAGAATAAGACAGGAGGACGTAAAAGAGAACACAAGCAGCCGAAGTGAAGAAATGACAAACACGTAAGTATATTATCATATGGTAGTGTGGTGTGCTGTAGACACTGTTACAGTGGATTAATGCCTTGCTATACTTATAGTCTAATTCTCTGTTGAATTTCAATTCCATCAACATAACCTTGTCTCTCTGCGATCGATAATATACGTACCAGTCATCTGCTAGAGTCGATTGTATCAACTTCGACCACTCTCCTGTAAAAATGCCGCCATTTGTAAGCAATAATATTGCAACATGTATGCTTTTTCAACTGCTTTAGTTCACATACGGATTCTCGAATTGCCAGCTCTTCGTCTAGTCTGTTTTTACTGTCAACACTTTTACCAATAAAGTCTGTATATGTTCGTTTTTTTTAGTGTGTGTGTGTGTGTGTGTGTGTGTGTTTGTGTGTGTGTGTGTGTGTATGTGTGTGTTTGTGTGTGTTTGTGTGTGAGAAAGAGAGAGAGAGTGTGTGTATGTGCGCGTGTGTGCATGCGTGTTTGAGGAGAGTGTGTGTGTGTGTAAGTGTGTGTGTTTTTCCTAGAAATCAAACGATCTACTTGATTCACCCTTTTCAAGAATGATACCTTCATTCTATTATATTTACCATGCACAATGTGTATGTGTGTGACGTGAGAGGTTTCTCTTTCATAGAGATGTCATGATATTCATTTCATATTCATTTCATAGACATTATATGACAAAAGTTCTACATTCTTATTTGCTTTTCCTAAATTCATAATTTTCCTTTTGTAATATGGCAGAAGGTATTGTGATCTGCGACATCTATAGTAGGAGTGCTTACCGTATTACTGCTATAAGGGACATAATGGGGTTTCAGTTTGGCATAGGCACTGGGTCAAGACTTCCCCTTGTTAAAAAAACTGCATTTTCCTCTAAAGCGCTTGCCTCGTGTGATATACAATTTATTTATTTGTGCGATTTGCTTCCGCATTTAAATACATGCTTCCATATCTTCGTATGTCCATGTCGATTTTTTTTCGTATTTCCCGGAACGTGAATATAAAACGAGCGCTAGCAAGAAAAATGACACTTGCTCATGTAGTTTATGTCTTGCTGAATAACAGTGCTTTTAATGATATGACAGTCTTTCAGGATATGGCATCCTTTACTCTGAAAGAGCGTCACATAATTAAGGATAAAAAGAGAAATACACACACGCACTCACATGCACGCACACACATGCACACACACACACACACACACACACACACACACACACATTTATTCACGAATGGTCTGACTGTGTTAAGAGCTTTAAAGAATGTTATTACGTGATATACTCTATGGTATCCTACATAAGTAAATGAGGAAAATATAAAAAAGATATTGTCAAGGAATTCTCTAAAAAATTCTATTTTTGCAGAAAAACAAAAATAAGAACAATAATAAAGCTGAAGTGGAGAACGAGTATATAGTACGTGCCTTTATTTGGCAAAAAGTGGCCATCTTGATATATAACAAAAAAATTCTGTTGCATATATATATATATATATATATATATATATGTATATATATATATATATATATATACATACATATACATACATATATACACATACATGTATATATATATGTATATATGTGTATATATATGTATATACATATGTGTAGATATTTATATGTATGTATATATGTATATATATATATATATATATATATATATATATATATATATATATGTATATATGTATATATACCGGAGTAAGCACATGAAATGTGCAACAAGGTGGAAAAAAGAGTAATCAAATACCAGAGGTAGAGTAATATGCTTTATTTAAAAGCAGCAGAAATATAACAAAAAAACCGTTACTCTGAGTTTCACGTTCCCGTTCATCGGACAGTTTTGCTAGAAATGGAGAAAGGATAACAATGCAATCGAAAGTAATATAAAATTTAAAACACATGGATTCGTTTGATTGGTTGTTTCAAATAAGGGCCATGGATTGGTCGTTTCAATTTTACGGTCAAGGATAAAAAGAGAAATACACACACGCACTCACATGCACGCACACACATGCACACACACACACACACACACACACACACACACACACATTTATTCACGAATGGTCTGACTGTGTTAAGAGCTTTAAAGAATGTTATTACGTGATATACTCTATGGTATCCTACATAAGTAAATGAGGAAAATATAAAAAAGATATTGTCAAGGAATTCTCTAAAAAATTCTATTTTTGCAGAAAAACAAAAATAAGAACACAGATCAAATAAATTTAATACAGATTCACCCTATTAAAAAAATATCGAAGAAAACCTTAAATAGAAAAATGGGCTCCAAATACATATTATAGATAATTAATTATATTCGAATTAACGCATTAAAATCAAATCAATAGAATAAAGTATACGCTGCATTCAAAATAAAAAAATAAAATAAAATAAAATAAAATTAAAATTACAATAGCGTGTTTGTATACAAGGCTATCCACAACATATATATATATATATCTATATATAAATATATACATCGAAATACACAGCTGCGTACGCACAGACAATCTACGTATATAGGCCTATATTCACAAGGCACAGATATATACATAAGTACAAATCTACACACATATACGCACACACGCATATAAGTTTGCGCATGGAAAACCTATGCACTTGTAACGACAATTGTATCTTAATCTATGGAGTGGAGGGGTAAAGAGTAACGTATCTATAATAACGTTAAGTATGGGAAAGGGGGTGGTGGGGGGAATGTAGTTGTCATAAAAAAGGAAAAGGAGAAAGAAAGAGAATAAAGAAAGAAAGAAAGAGAAAAAAGAAAGAAAGAAATGGAAAAAAAAGAAAGATAGCAAAGGAAGAAAAGAGAGGAGAGAAAGGCTGGGGATAGGAAGGAAGAAGTAGAGAGAGAAAATAAGCAAGAACATATAGTGAACGTACATAAAAATTTAGATTGTGCATATATGCGTATACAAAAATGTATATAGCATCACGTATATAGATACATATGTTGATATGTACGCAAATAGTTACGATCATAACCTTATACATGCGTATGTACACATACAAGTATATGTGAGTGTGAACCTAATCGCACATACGCACATATAATAATATAGATGCATGTATGTATAAATAAACACAAGCATATGCCCTTACCGTGTATACACAAAAAATATACGCACGAAATCATAACAGCATATGCACAAGTGCAAACCCAGGCCCCATATGTAAGCGTAGGTACATGTATATGAATACGTAAGTGCTGTAACTATACAGACATCTACATTAAAAAACCATTAGATTTCAGTGTATATATGCAGCCAACTTCTTAAATAAACCGCTGGTTGTATAAAGGTTAAAACCAGGCGAAAATATAGGCATAAAAGAATAAACCGCTGGTGAGCATTGATTGGAGTAGCAATTAGGTAAGTCTGCATATGCCTGTGAATTAAGGAATTTCATGGACCGGTTTGCTATCCGAATACCCGCATGTTGTTGCTGTTGTTGTTGTTTAACCTCAGGGCAATTTCAAATAAGTAGATAAACGATCGGAGGCATTCAGATGCGTACATCTAGTCTCTTTTATGAGTGCGTGGTGCTGCATTATGTAACTTATCCTTTCTATCATGAGTCTTACTTTTCGCAGGCCAAATATTCACTTAGTATCAAGGAGACACCTACCTTTTTTCTATTGCTTAACCTTATGGTCATGAAATATCGTTAATCCTATAATGCTGACATTTTCAACCACCTTTTGTACGACTCTTATGAGTCGCGTGTGACCCGTGTGTTTTCTGCGAGTTTCTGCGGCGGAAACAAAATTTATAATATTTAGACAGCTTAAGAGTTAAGTAGTTTCGAATCTGATATTGTCGGGATCTGTTGTACGTGCTTTCGTCAGTAAATTAACTGTTTGTAACTTTCATCTATACTACTAAAACAGTATTGTGTGTGCCTGCTTTCCAGGCTTTGAATTCCGAAATTAAATATAACTTTAAATTCACTTCACCTATGACATCCTTTATCAAGAAAGTGTATGCTTCTTAGAAATCAAACAGCTTACTTGGAAGCATCGTCTTCCCCTCCCCCTCCCCTTAAGTTTTCAACATAAACAATGCACGCAGTTGGAAGCTACATTTATCGTCTTTTAAAATACGAAATACAAAACAGTAACTAAATTCAGAAGCCAAAACCCTGTGTAGTTGTTAACAGAATTATATACAAATGTCTAGGCACGAATGGAATCGCTGGGAAGAACAGACCTATTATCTGCAATGATTTACATTGAGATTTATTGATTGTCATGATGAACGCCATTTGACCTGGAAACTGTTATCACGAAAGATAAATGATAGAGCTGGGTCGTAAGGTCTCAGTTTAATTCTTAACACAATGACAGGTTTTCCAAAATGATCAATTCCTGTAACAATGTCGACTTCAATCATGCTCTCATATAAATGGATTACTTGAATCCTTGTCCCTACTGCAATGCCCATTAACCTTATTTAAATTTCGCAATAGCATCATAGTATATTCTTTTATAACTGCTTTCGTTCATCTTGAGATTCTTGAATTCTCAGTGTTTCGTCTTTTCCGTTATTACTCTCTTTTAACTATAAAGTGTGTGTGTGTGTGTGTGAGTGTGTGATTCTAAGAGAAAGTGAGAGTGAGAGAGAGTGAAAGAGAGAGAGAGAGTGTTTGTGTGTGCGTATGTATGTGCATATGTATGTGTGTGTGTTTGTTTCCTTGACACCAAACGATATACTTGATATTACCTTCATGCTATTATACTTACCATACATGTTGTATGTATGACGGAAGTGGAGAGTCATTTGCATCAATGTCATGATATACGTTTCATATTAATGTCACTGAAATTATATGACAAGCACTTTCATATTTCTATTTTTCTTTCGTAAATGCATATGCTATACTATATTCGTACTGAACAATCATTTATACTTTACTTCATTTTCCTTTTCTCTGAATCTCAGTTATTTTATCTCCTAGGAAAACGGTTTTCATATATTCTGGCACTCATATTTGTATTACTGCAAACGCAGTAGACAATTTAAGTTTAACCGACAATACACATATAAGTGATATAACTAACCATTATTTAACACTGTCGTACCTATTCGGTCAGTTCTTTCTGTAAAGATAGACTTTAGTTAAATAAGAATTGTTAGAAAGAAAAAGGAACAAAACTACAACACAAAAAAGTAAGATAAACATGTTATCAACCAAAAATGAGACAAAGAGACTAAAGTAAAACGGAAAAGACGAAGAAGTGGCGACTCAAGAATTCCAATATGGAGGAAAGAATATGTTATGATGCTAATGTGAAATTTAAATAAGGTTAATGGGCCTTGCAATGGGACAAGAATTCCATTTATATGAAAGCATGATTGAAGTTGGTTACGGAAGTTGGTCATTTTGGAAAACCTGTCATTGTGCTAAGAATTAAACTGAGACCTTTTGACTGCCTTCTGTCATTTGCCTTTCGCGCTTGCAGTTTCCAGGTCGAATGGCGTCCGCCATGACAGTCAATAAATCTCACTGCGAATTATCGAGTAAAATAGATCCGTTCATCTCAATGATTCCAATTGTGCCCAGGCATTTGAATGTAGTTCTGCCAGCAACTATACAGGCTTTTAACATTGTCATTTCTAAATTTAGTTACTTTTGTTTGTATTTCGTATTTACAAGGACGTGGACAATTTCAATGATGGCAATGAATCAAATGTAGATGATATAGTAGTACTTAATTCACAAAGTGATGCCGATGTGGGCATTGGTTCCAAGAGCGAAGTGCGCCAGTATAATAAAAACTACTTGTTCTTGGATTCATTTTATTAAGAGAAATGCTGTCACGTCTTGTGTGTGTTGTTTGTATTGAGAAATTGGCTGACCAAGCGAGGTTTCCAAGTATGCTGAAAACACACCTTCAGGACAAAACCTTATAACTGATAAAAGAAAACTATTGAATGCTTTCGAAGGCTCATGACCGATGAAACTAATCAGGCTTAATAATTTATCAAACCTAGAATCACGCTGTTGCATAAATCATGACAAAAATTTTAAATCAGACTCAGTTGCCGAGTTAGTAATTTTACTCATATGTTGTAAAATTGTGCATCTTCTGTAGGCGAAGAATGTGAGAAAAAAAAAAGCAGGAACTCCTTAGTTGCATAGCACTATTAGTGGATGCATAAAAGATGTGACGAGATATGAGAACTCACTTTATACCACCTAGATTTGTTTAAACAAGGAAATCCATCTAGCC
>NC_142936.1:53931893-53999393 GCF_046866305.1 Octopus bimaculoides | reverse complement strand
AGGAAAGGAAGAAAGAAAGAAAGACAGAAAGGAAGAAAGGAGAGAAAGGAGGAAGGGAAGAAAGAAATAGAGAAAGAAAGGGAGAAAGAAGGAAAGCAAGCAAGAAGGGAATGTAGCGTATATAACAAACGTACACAAAATTGGGCTACGTATATATGTGTATACAAACATGTATATTAGCATCACGTATATAGATATATATGGGGATATGTACGCAAACACTTACAAACATAATTGTATACATGCGTATGCACACAATTCAAGTATGTGTGAGCGCAAACCTGAGCGCACATTCCCATATATAACATAGATGCACACACACGAATAAATGCATGTATGTGTAAATAAATATAAGCATACACTCTTATCCATGCATATATAAAAACGCGCACACGCGAAATCATAACTGTATGTGCACAAGTGGAAACCTAGGCTCTATACGTAAGCATAGACGCATACATTCGAATACGTAAGCATTGTTACAATACAGACATCCACATAAAAATCTTTTAGGTTTCGGCGTATATATGTAGACAACTTTTTAAGAAATTGCTGGGTGTATAAAAGTTAAAATTGGGCAAAAATATATGCATAATGGAATTCCTTATATCGAACCGTCCATAGAAACGGTTAAATTTGTTTACACAGTGTTTTAAAATAAATACAAATAGAATAGAATAAAATAAAGTAAAACAAGAAAAAATAAAAACTATGCATATACCAGTCGAAGGTTTTCTTAAAATGACGTAGGGTTCTATACAATATTCTTGCAACGCTAAATTAATAATTTATAATGCGGTACCGATCCAATAGTAAGATTGCACAATGATTACGAGGAGTCAAATATATAAACAAATATATATACTACCCATATGGTATGTTATTCGCCGACATTTTAAATTTGGACGCATGTCTACATGAATTTAAAAGTTCGCGTCTTTGGTTCAGAGCTTTCTTATCTTGGAATAAGATATGCAGCTTTTCCAACAAACACAACTCACATTTCATTGGTCTTTTATGGGCACCATGCCTGTAAGGCGATGCTCTACTTAAAATCGTCCATGTCACGTTGTGTGTTTGTGCCTGTGTTTGTCTCTTCGCCTTCGCTTGACACCCGATGTTGGTGTGTTTACGTCCCCATAACTTAGCGGTTCAGCAAAAGTGACCGATAGATCACGTACTAGGTTTGTAACAACGAATAAATCCTGGGGTCGAATTGTTAGACTAAAGGCGGTGCTCCAGTATGTCCGCAGTCAAATGACTGAAACAAGTAAAAAAGAAAAAAGAATAAAGAAAAATACGTAATGACCATTATTTATATCTTTTCTTATATATATCTGTGTGTGTGTGGTGTGTAAGAATGTATACATGTATGTGTCTATACAACGTAACGTTTCAATTGATACCAAATGTTCAAGCATTAACAGACCTTCAAGAAGGAGGCTTATTCGCTTAGAAATAGTATTATGAGTGGCACTTTCAGTCTTGCTGAAGATATTTGGTCTCAAAAATTGCCTATAATTGTTAAGGAGAAATTAAGTAACATTTTAGGCTTAGAAATCATAATTAAATATCGCTTTAATTATGTTGCTTTGTCGTGTTTAGTTCGCTTGACGTAGGAGTCGCTTTTCTGCATAGATTCTTCAACAATTCATTGCTTCGATGACTGACTTCTTTTTGTCTAACTGTTTATAGATGTCACGCAAACACACGTTAATAGATTTATTTAAATCTAGCTTCTAGAATAGTTTGTAATTATTTTATTGGCTTCGAAATATAAGTCTTCGGACACGAAAATCTGCGTTGGTTTTTGAACGCATGAAAAAGTTTTATCAAGCAACCCTTTAAGAGTGAAGAAGAAAACAGGAGTCTCCTATTTTTATTTTTTTTTAGATCTAATTCTTCATCTCGTCAAGCTTTTCATTTTAATGAGGTCTTCCTTTGTGAGCTCTTACTTGTGCGACTGATACAGATCATTTGTCATTCGTAGAAACATGAAGGTGCAATTGATTAGTAATATCATCGATCGCTTCTGTTTCATTTCGAACATCTGCTGGTTCTTCAAATGCCATTATCAATAAATTGAGGGCAGAGTTTGTTCCAAGAGTCTTTCATATTTTGTCTCTGTAATTTGTTCCTGGTTCCTTTCATTATTTTTACTGCTTCCAAACCATTGAAGGATTTCTAAATTTCCTTTAGAGTTGGCCCTCTTTTCTCATCAATAACATTTGTTACTGAACAAATGTGCGCCAAGGATATAACGCATTAAATGTTGCAATATCGTTGCAATAATACATTGATCTTTTAGTTGCAAAAGTCACGTATTTGGCGTCATAAGCAGTAAGCTAACATATGGATGGTAATGCTACAGAGATTTTAGATGACAAAGCGCATTATCTACGATCAGTCGAATATGAAATGGAATATTTTTGTCTTTGTAATTTTATATTTGTTCCAGGCACAGTGTTGCAAAACGAAATCTTCAAGTAGTGGAGCAGTAAATCAAGTCTTTTTTGTTTTTACTGGAAATGTAAGTCTTATATGACCTTTAGTGCCCCTCACAAAAATGATGTAGTCAATACATACTTAGACGAATATTTCTCTATATCTTTCACTGAAAGGTTTTACACTACACTACACCACGCACACATATGCTCTCACACACATACGCGCGCGCATAAACACATGAACACACACATAAATACGTACGCACACACACACACGCACATACGCACACATATGCATATACTATATTTAATGAATGCGGATGAGTTATCTGACCTACTTCAAGTTTCATGCTCGAAAAGTGCAATATTTGAATGGACTTAATGGGAGACCATTGACAGCATTATCAAGTGAACCAATTGAAGATTTGCAGATACTTCAAACACATGAAGCGATTGATTGCGCGCGCGTATATGAGTTTGTGTGTGTGTTTGCGTGTTTGTGTGCGTGCGTGTGTGTGTGTATTTATGTACAAATGAAACATATGTAATTTTTTCCCATTAATACACCAATGTGAGCATACGTAACGTAATGAGCCATCAACTTTAAATTAATTAAAATCTCACTTTTAGTTATGAAAATAATCATTATGCATGCAAATCACTGATTATGGCAAAAAACCCAAAACAAAATGGCAACAATAAAAAATTTCTAATTAATGGAAATGTATTAAGATATAGAATACAATGAAGGAGTGAGCGTGTTATTTTAGTAGTAGATGGATAATATATCTATCCTATACGGTCGGACGACTTGCTTGGAACAATTCAACTTTTCCACGTCGTACGTCGCGATCTTTCATAGCTGTCTTCGTATCCTCAATTGGATATCAGGTGTCTTTTACAAGCTGGTCGGTTTATGCGCTTTTTGGTCTACCGGTATCTGTATGTGAATTGGTGATTGCTTAGGTGATGGTAGGAAGGCTGTCACATAGTCGTTACTTTGTAAGGTGTTGCTGCCAAGAAGAACTGAGAACTGCTTGAAGTATTCTCGTGTATGTACCGTCCGGCTTCTTTTCAAGTCTCTTGTTCTGCGTACATAATAAAGAGCCACAGAGGAAACACTGATTCAACGATTGATAATACCGGACGGATTTCGGTCTTATGCGGTCGTACCAGCGAGCTATCCTGCAGCTGTGACTGATAGATCTTAGAACGACCAGAATGATAATTGTGAATGAACTTTGAATGACGTAATAACTTACAAGAATGACCGATGACAATTGCCCGGAGACGCTTGCTGCAAAGCTATCATTATGGCCTTCCTCTTTCTGCTATTGCAGCATTGTTTCTGTCTTACATCAGTGCAGAAATTTCAGTAGTAATATAAAGTTATTGGCATTTCACTTGTATGCATAGAGAAAAACCATTTGAACCGTAGTCCATAGAGACAAATGTGAGCTTCAGAATGAATTAAGTACCCCAATTACAATCTCTTAATCTTCACTAATACACTTTCACAGCGTAATCTGTGTATGCATATGTTATGCATATATATATGTATGTGTGCAAGGTGTTTGGACGTGTTTCTCTGTGTATAGTATGTATGAATATGTGAGTCCCTGTGTGTGTATGCAGACATGAATTTATTGTCAGTTTAATTATATTATTTCTATATTGACTCTTCTCAGCGTGTCTGAAAGTTAATGTTTCTTAATTGAATTGATTAATTAATGTTTATTAACTTTTCTCTCCGACTGCTATCAATTTTCTTTGCTCCAGCTTGAGAATACCATGTAGGAATTCCTACTACGATTCCAAACGAAATAAGAACGATATGATTGAAGTAAACAAACATCTGGTTTTGAATTTTAACCGATAATTTACTCTGTCCATTTTGTTGTTTCGCTTAAGTTAAACTGTAACCTAGCTGACCATTTCCTCAGATTTAGTATTTCTGGGAGTATATCATTTAATGAGTCCTTCTTTTATGTATGAAAGTAAGATGCTTTTTACAGAGCTTTAGCTGGTTTTTCTATCAGATTGTTCGGCACGTTTACGTACAAGCGTCCTTATTATTGTTTTTAATCGACCAAAGGCGTTAAAACAGTGACTAACACCGTAGTTTAGAATTCAGAAATAGTATGTAAGGGTCTGCGCAGATCGGTGGTGACGTTGTTAGTTTCATTTGTGGTAGTGTTAGTTTCAGCCATAATCGTATTAGCAAGATTCCAGGTGGTGTAGATGTATATTTTAAAATATGTTCAGGATAACGCTACATTGGTGAGTAAAAGGTGTTTCTCTTATTAATTATTGGAGAAATAAACCAGTTATTGATTTAGGCTGGAGAAGTTGGCATATTTCTAGAGGAAGGCGTCTAAAACGAACTTTTTAAAAGGTCCTCTGCACCTGGCTGTCCGATGTTGACGGCGGCATATGTATGTATGTATGTATGTATGTATGTATGTATGTATGTATATATGTATGTATGTATGTATGTATAAATGTATGTATATATGTGTGTATATGTGCTTGTGTGTGTGTGTGTATTATACACACACGCGTACACAACTATGTATCTACTTATTTGTCGGTAGTAACTGCCTGGAGGAAGAATATTCGGTAGCATAGAAGAATGCAGGAATAATACGGAAGTCTCTTATTCTGGGTATTTTTCTGAATATCTTCCAACTCGGAGCCAGTTCCGACAGACAGGAAATAACCAAATGATGCGAAGAGACTACACGGCATTATACCAAGTTAATAGGTGAAGTCATACGACTGTTTGCACAATTGAACGATGAAAGTATGTATGTCTGCACTTAAGTGATAATCTAACGCACTGAAGACTGAAAGAAGAAAGAAATGAAGTTGTTACAAACAAACGTACAACTGTAGAATGTTTGTTGTAAATCAGAAGAGTAATAGAAAGGGCGAAACAAAAATCCAAAGTAATACAAAGGACCTTACCAGAATCAATTTCAAGATACCAAAGCCAGTAAATTCCTTTAGATCGTCTAGATCTAGTAGCTTGTTTAACGTTTGCAGTTTTCGATGTGGAGTGGAATATGATGGCCTTCGGAGGGAAGTGGCGTAAAATTTCGCCCATTAGATGTATTCAGCATTAGATTTGATCTCTTTGTTTTGATATATGATATATTTGACTTTGAATTTTGTATGCGTCTTGGAACCATAGGGAACATTCTCAAAGTCATTTTCTCATCTGTTACCACATCGATATTCCACTGCCAATTTGTAAGTTGTTACGATATCATCTGACACTTTCCAACGCCTGCTGAAAGTAATTGCTATGTCCAAGTTTACATTTTTTTTTCCTTTTGAGTACTTTTGTTTTGAGTATATTTTTCGCGTTTTTTTTAAAATTCTATTTAGAAAAGTTACGTATTCTAGTTGTTTCTACTCGCACTGTTCGAAAATCAGAAAGGAGAAATACAGAAATGCGGCTACTGAAGTTTTCCGCTTCTACAAAATAGGAATCAACTCTTTTCCCACAATTCTTTGTGTCATAATATATGCATAAATTCATGCACACACATACATAAATTCATGCACACACATACATACATGCATGCATACATAGATATCGTTAACATCTATCTATTTAACTAACTAACACAAACACACACACACACACACACACACACACACACACTCTCTCTCTCTCTCTCTCTCTCTCTCTCTCTCTCTCTCTCTCTATATATATATATATATATATATATATATATATATATATATATATATATTGGACATTATAAGCATAATTTGGTTTCTCCTGAAAAGAAAAAAATAATGACACAAATCTTTTTGAAGAATGCTTTCCTGATAGCTTCTGTCAAGAATTTTACTCTTCTCGTCAATGTAAAGGATTTTCTAGTATATGTAATGACAGCAATTATTTTTTTTCTGTCTGATTTTTCAAGAGGGAGAAGAAGGGCAGCGCTCATGACCGATTTACAGAGCGTTTTAAAACTAGTGGTAGTGTAGGGAATTGGGAAGAAGAACCTAAGACTATTGGTTATTTTCAGATCAAAGACCTGATCTGAATACTTTCAATACAGTGTTCTCCACTGAAGACTTTAACACGATAAACGTATGATGCTTTTTAAGCGATCGAAAGATTAAATTTCTTAAGTTTACCATAACTATCAAACGAGAGAAAGGCAACAGAATCGGCTGAGCATGGAATAAGTCGTCAGGGTGTAATTAGTGACACGTTTTCATATTATGGGCTTAGAACCTTTCGAAGCGATAAAAATAGTATTAGTTCTGTTCTGGTGTCAATGTACTCCGCTCTTCCCTTCCGCCAAAGTTATCACTAACGTCCCATACATGGTTAGTCAGATGCCTCTCAGTATTCAAATATATTACCTTATACTCTAGCTCCAAATGTTACCTTATACTCTAGCTCAATGTTTATGGTACTCTTCATTCTCCTCAGATCGATATATTAACTGCCATCGATATTCTGGGATCAATTTAATCAACAATATGCGTTCCATATAGTTCCATATAAATTTATGTCTGAGTCATGTAAGATTATTATTCTCAACGTTTTGCCTTCAAATAACCTTCGTAGTCTTGCGGACATACCCAGCTAAGAAAAGGCTTTGGAAGAAATCCTGATGAAAAATCGAGAGTGGGAGCTTAGACATATCTTTAATCTTAGATAGAATTTGTGGTCTTAAGTGTTATTTTTTATAATGTATATCCAACGTATAACTGTTTTGTGCTTAATATATTTACATGGAAATTTAAATTGTACATGGTAATTTACTCCTTTCTGTAGCTTCTGAAAAAATATTACTTTTGTTGTTGTTTGCACAAAGTTAGCTCTGCCTAGACACGTGATTAAAGGCATTCTACTCATATCCTTCCGTTGTCTTTTCCTTCTTAAGGACAGTCTAACTTGGATTTCAATTTTCTTAGCGAGTCTTTTCATTTTTAAGGCGGTGATGTGTAATATGAAGAAGATTTACCTGCTTTTTCTTGCAGATCGAGGCACCACAAAGAGGCTTCTTCACTGGCTTATGTAATTTTGTTTTGAATAATACATAATCTTTTAGACTTATTCCTAGGAACCGTAACAATCTGCAGTAGACGAAATAACAATTGCATCAGTGGTTTGCTCTGTGTTTTTCTTGTTTTCATAACAATGTAAATTTATGTTTGAACAGAAATTTTGAACTTTTGTCAATTTATTTATGTCCACTTTACAGTTAAGTGATTCATTGAACACAATACGTAAATATTCTGCAGAGAATTTTGAATATATTTCCCCTAATATTTTCACTAAATAATATTATACAGTTAATAATCTCTGTGGTATACAAGAGGTTGAATTTAGTCTTTCAGAATATTTTGCTGTTTTTTTTTATTTATAAACTCACTAATCGGAGATTACTCATAGAGGTTTTTCTCTTCTATTTTGTAGTTATTTGTGAAAATAAAGAAGAAAAAAAGCCTCAATATCATTTGTAATATAAATGATTTGGCATCAATTAATACCATTGGGTATATCATTGACACAAACGATAAATAATAGAAAAAAAACAAACAAAAAAACAAGAGAGCTACACAGAAGAACAATACATTCTATCTCCATTCTGTCTGAAATTGTGCCAATAATTACTGATTCGTTTTCTTTGATTTAAATATGATATGAACCAATCATTTTTTAATTGATATTTTTGTAGAGATTTTGTTTTTTAATTGAAGGTTCTGATGCACAATGTTTAAAAGCGTTTTGTATATCAAGTTTCACCGTTGCTGATATGAATGAGGTTAAACAAGTCGTAGTTGAAGTTTTGGATCTGAAGTCTGACTCAGTGTATACTAAATAGTTTTATTTAATAATCTAGTAGTTTTCGGTGATATACTTTATTTCTGTAAATTATAAAAAGAGGAGAAACAGTATGCATAGTCCTTAAATGACCATAGCCCATGAGTGGCTTTTTTCCACTGGCGATTTTTGCGATGATGGCTAGATTTAAGAACATTATGTCAATATCGGCAGGAAAGAAAAACGTGGGTGCGGAGGAAATCATGACCTGATCCGTATGGCTATCATGGAGTTAACCTTGTTAGAAGCATCCAAATATCATATAAGGGTGTTACAAGGGACGATGTGTTCAGCTGACTGTCCTTTGTAATATATATATCACACTATACTTACTATGCTGAATCTATAATTGTTGGCGTCCGAATGATGCACACCAAAATCTATGAATCCTTTCTACTGAAGGCACAAGGCCTTGAAATTTTGGGGACGGGGACTAGTCGATTACATCGACAACAGTGTTTCGCTGGTACTTAATTTATAGATCCCGAAAGGCTGAAAAGCAAAGTCGACCTCAGCGGAATTTGAACACAGAACGTAAAGACAGACGAAATAGCACTAAGCATTTCGTCCAGTGGGCTAAGGATTCTGTCAGATCGCCGCTTTCCAAAATCTATAAATAGATAAAGAAACAAAGAAACAGCAATAACCCCCCCCCCGCCAAAAAAAAACTAGCTGTGTGATAAGAAGTTTGCTTCCTAACCACATGGTTCCGGGTTTAGTCCTAGTATGTGGTACGTTGGGCAAGTGTCTTCTACTATAGCTCCAGGCCGACTGAAGCCTTATGAGTGGATGGAAACTGAAAGAAGTCCGTCTCGAAATATATATATATATATATATATATATATATATATATATGTGAGTGTGTGTGTGTATGCATATGTGTGTGTGTGTGTGCGTGTGCGTGTGCGTGCGCATATGCGTGTGTGTTTGTGTCTGTGTTTGTCCACCACTGCCACTTAGCAACCGGTGTTGGATTGTTAACACCCCCGTAACTTAGCGGTCCGGCAAAATATCCATAGGACAAGTACAAGGCTTACACAAAAATAGGCCCTGGGGTCGATTAATTCAACTAAAAATTCTTGAAGGCGATGCTCCAGTAGGCCACAGTATAATGACTGAAGCAAATAAAAGATGAAATGCTTTTTTATTTCAGATATCATGAAATTTAACAGCAGTCATTAGGGACCCAGAAAAAGAAAGGAACAGATAATTCGTGTAGATTATGCTCCTCTTATAAGGTCTAACAATGCCAAAACATATCCGTTGTTGACATCATACTAACTAACAAAGATTAGACATTCATTTCAGTATGAAAATTTAAATCTACGCTATTGGATCATTTGAGATATTTTCTTTTGTTCAATTTCATTTAAAACTTAGTATGCTAATTGGATGGCAGTTTCTTGTAAACATTTTATCGTAGATATTCTCGTATACACACATATATACATATATACATACATAAATACATACACCCACACTTACATACATATACACCCATACACAGACATATATGCATGCGCATATATATATATATATATATATGTACACACGTGTATTTTATACATTATGTATGTTTAATATATATATACATGCAAATATATATATATATATATATATATATATATATATATATATATATATATATATATATATATATATATATATGTATATATATATGTACATATTCGTACACGTACATGTACGTGTATATATATATATATATATATATATACGGATACCTATATTGGGTTAAGTCTCGTGTTAATTTTAATTGCTGTAAGATAAACTGATTTAACAGACTGGTTTATTAAGATACGTATTTGGAATTTTCAGTATTCATGGCACATTTTCTTACAGAATTTTAGTTGTTTCCATATTCATTTCCCTTTTGTTCCAAACGTCTTGTTTATTTACGCTAAAATGATCCTATTATATATTCTTTGTATGCAATTAAAGAATTTCTAACTTGCTTGTGTGAATTCGTAAATAGAATCCTGGAATGGCGTCTCTAAGTGGAAAGTAATTGTAGAGATATGTGCATTTCTATATCTTTCAAATATTATTTAACAAAAGTTTTAAGTATTTTCCAATTGTTATTTGACTAATGTTGTTTGTCTCAGGTCAGAAATGATTCTTTTGTCTTTTACATTTAGCTTGTTTCAGTCATTAGACTGTGGTCATGCTGGGACACTGCTTGGAATTTTTAGTCGAATGAATGAATCGAACTCAGTACTTCTTTTTTTAAGCATGATACTTATCCTATCGGTCACTTTTGCCGAACTGTTAAGTTACGGGGATGCAAACACAGCACTTGTTGTCAAGGAGTGGTCACACACACACACACACATACACACAAACACATACACACATGCACACACACACACACACACACACGCACAAACGCACACACAAACACACACACACACAAATACACACACACACACACACACACACATACACATATGTATACAAATTTCTTTTATTTTCCGTCGACCAAATCCACTCAAGGCATTATTCCACCCGAGGCTATATATAGTAGAAGTAGAAGACAACTGCCCAAGGTCCCACACAGTGGGACTGAACCCGGAACCATGTGGTTGGGAAGCAAGTTTCTTACCACACAATCACGCCCGCGCCTATTGCGTATACTAATGAGCAATGCCATCCCAGTGTGACCATTCTGTCTGTTTTTTTAAGGCTTATTATAACTGGGAATACAGTATGCAATGTTACTTTTCTCTTTTTAAGACATTAGGATGAAGATAAGGGGAAATGTTGATTGTTATTTGAGTTTAGTCGTCATGTAAAGGCACTTTCGTTACTCCTTGCATACAGTCCAAAGTGCTAAGTTCGTGTAATCGTTTCCATAATGGTTTGCATACGGACTTATTCAATATTAAAATGATTGTATTTTACGTTTTTGATACATCTCTGTAATTTACTCCTCTATGAAACGTTCATGTTACCTAAATTTGTTTATTTTGTATTTTCGTTGTTGTTGTATAATTGTTATTTTTATCCTGCATGATAACAATTGCACAAAATATAATGAATGAGAATTGTTAACATATAATAAATAACAAATGGCTTTGCCGTGTTCCTTATTCTGAAAGATTTTACAAGTAAAACAGTTGAATTCATTATCGATATAATTTTGCATCGAAAAACTTCCATAATTATTGTACAGTATCAACTTTAAACTTTTTCTCCATTCTTATTCGCTAAAATGTTTATAGAGTTCTGTTTGTTATCTCCCTTGCGTAGTCATATCTTTAGTTTTATGTTAATCATAATTATATTTTCTTGTATTTCATATGTAATAGTTAAAAATTAATCATTTACACTTCTTTTTATCACTCATAACTTTGTTACCGTTTCTTCCTTATTGATAAGTACATGATTGATTATTACTTATATTTTTTTTTTCTCACTCATGAAGGGTTTTCAAATCTTAGCTGTAGTTTATTTCATACGCTTCAAAACGTTGCTATCTTCTGGTATTTTTTGTAATACCAGTATAGAGAGCTCCCCAAATTATTTTCTTTCAAAGATTAATTTCGCTAATATCTTATCTTGAATTTATCCTAAAACAGGAATCACATTTTTTGTAAAATTACAATAAAATGAATATAAGCTTTGTTTCAAGAAGATAAAATTTCAATTTAATATCGACTTGATAGATATTTTTCTTTCGATATATTTTAAACAACTTCTTATATAGTGCATCTGCCACTCTTCCATCTATCTTCCTTTCTTCAGAAATAAATTTTCTATACAACACATGAATTTGAACACTGAATTATTTCTCTCCTTTTTTGGTGATGGTAGGGATAGCTTGGTGAAAAAGGATGCAGCTGACGTTAAATTTTAAATACATGCAAGTTAATATTAAGAAAACATAGGCTTTGTGAGAATCTTATAGAAAGGCAGTCTTGTGGAACGCATTAGGAGTGATTAGAAGCAGCGATGGTGTGGGCTTTGAAAACGAAACTACTTTCCATGGTTAAAATAAATAAGAAATATTCCAGAAAATAGACATCCTAGCAGGCGACAGTCAGTGTTGCAACTGCAGAAGACAGCTTCTTTATGGAATAAACATATCTTTAAAAAGAATCTATTCAAAAGAGAAGAAATTAATCAGACTAACATAAACTAAAGTAAACTAGAGTTATACTCTGTGTATATGGACAGCTTTAAAAGACATCCCCCAAATTTACATGTTGCATAATGTAGTAACCAAGATTTAAGAAATGAAATCGATATGGTCAATAGACAAACACCAGCCAGGATAAAATATATTCAGAACAACCAGCGGGGTTATACGCCAGACTTACCTTGAGTCCTATTACATTACATAATCATAAGGAATATTAGACTGATTAATATGTTAACAAATGTAAATAAAAAATATATTAGCCATATATATAGGTACACACAGTTGTTTAGTTAGGACGTTCGCCCTGCATCCGTATGGTTCCATATTCGATCCCACAGCCCGCCACCATGGGCAAGTGTCTTCTACTGCAGTTTCAAAGGGACCAATATACTGTAAGTGAAATGTTTATAAAGGAGAATTGTGCGGAAGCATGCTGCCTACACACACACACACACTCCCCCTCACACGCCCCCCCCAAACGCACACGCCTACATAAATACACACACGAACACACACACGCACTCACAAACACTCACAAACACACACACACACACACACACACACACACACACACACACACACATGTACTAGTTATACCCGAGGAGATTTTGCGGTTATTTTGCAAACTGTTAGATAGTCGGAAGGTTATAAAGAACCATGAAATATATAATTTCTTTTGAAACTATTTTTCTTGAAACATCTGATTCTTTTGATGGTTTAAACACACACATAAGTAGTACTGAATGGAGACAGCATCTCTGAAAGCTTGAGAACTTGATATAAACTTGGCATTTGTACTTCGAGAGTTGTTAACTATTATTTTTAATTCAACGTCAAGCAGTAAACGCTCTTAACTTAGGAACGAAATTTATGATATCCTATCTGTAATATTTTTCTTCTACAATACGACTTCGTTGATTATGTATATTATATATATATACATATATATATCAAACAGTAATATCAGAAATATAGGTGCAAGTATGGATATTTAGTTAAGAGTGTTCTTTTTGTAACCATGTTGTTCAGGGTACCATCTCACTGTATAGTACTTTGAGCAAGTATCTTCTACAATAGTCTCGAGTTGATTAATGCCTTGAATGAAATTTGGTAGATAAAAATAGTATGGAAGCCCGTTGTGCGTGTATATATATATATATATATATATATATATATATATATATATATATATATATATATATATATATATATATATATATATATATATATATATATATATATATATATATATATATATATATATATATATATATATATATATATATATATATATATATATATATATATATATATATATATATATATATATATATGCACGTGGCTTAGTGGTTGGGGCATTCGGCTCACGATCATAAGGTCGTGTGTTCAATTCCCGGCGACGCGTTGTGTCCTTGAGCGAGACACTTTATTTCACGTTGCTCCAGTCCACTCAAGTGTATTTCAAAGGGCCAGCCTTATCACACCCTGTGTCACGCTGAATCTCCCTGAGAGCTATGTTAAGGGTACACGTGTTTGTGGAGTGCTCAACCACTAGCACGTTAATTTCACGAGCAAGTTATTCCGTTGGTTGAAGGCTAAATTGAATGGACGGAAACTTGGTAGAACTCCGTCTTGTAATTGCACCTGTAATTGGAAAGTTAGGCTTCGACGCACTGTGTAACGCTGATTTCTCTTGAGAATAAATTGCACTAAGCATACTCATGTTCGTGGATTACTCAACCCTTTATACGCTAAACCAATCATATACTTAACGTACGTATATTGTTTAAACGTAAGAAGTCTGGGTCAATTTTGTATTGCCTGGCTCTGAAGTATATTTTGTTTTTTTAACAATATACGTCTGTAAAAGGAATTGTATGTTGTTGTTGTTGGCATCCTTTTGTCTAAGGAGACAATGGAGTTGCGCATAAAATAATCCAGTCTGGTTTTTACATTTCATGGCACTTACATCTGCTGTGGCTGTGTAGTCCTATCATAGACAAACACCCCCTCTGGCAGTTGACGCAGATGTAGCGAAAACTTTGTCTGACTGGTTTTGATGTCATAGGTTCTTGCAGTCGTCTTTTCTTGTCTTTCCATTTCTTCTCTCTCACTCTGTCACGCCTTTGTGTTCCCTCTTCTATGATGCGTCGCCAATCTCCACGGTTGCTGGCAACCGCTTCCCAGTTGCTGGTATTGATGTCGCAGGCCTTCATGTCTCTTTTGCAGACATCTTTGTACCATAAGAACGGTCTTCCAACAGATCTAGTGGCCCTGGCAAGCTCTCCGTAGAGTATGTCCTTGAGGATTCTGCCATCTTTCGTACGACTAACATGTCCAAACCATCTCATACATCTTTGTGTGAGGAGTGCAAACATGCTTGGTGTTCTTGCTTGCTTGAGGACATCTTTGTCGGGGACACGATCCTGCCACTTGATGCCAAGAATTTTGCGGAGGCAGCGCAGGTGAAAGATATTTAGGCGATGCTCTTGGCGTGTGTATGGCGTCCAGGTCTCTCTACCATAAAGTAGAGTGCTAAGTACACATGTCTGGTAGATCTTCATTTTTGTGGTCTTGGTTAGCTTGTTGTGGTCCCATGCCCGTTTGGAGAGTTGAGCCTTCACAGCAACTGCTTTGCCAATGCGTATGTTGAGCTCGGATCAAGAGATAGGCTGTAGGTGACGGTAGAGCCAAGATAGGTAAACTTCTCGACCTCCTGTAGTCTGTGGTCTCCAATATGTATGTTTGGGATGTCCGATGTAGCCTGACGCATGACGGAGTGTTTCTGCACAGTAGAAGTGACGGGAAACTGTTCAACCTCTCGCGTCTGCGTGCCAAGACCAAAATCAGAAGCGTCTTGATCAAGGAGATGCTCTTCGCTAATGCTGCTCTGGTATCACACTCAGAAGAAGCCCTGTAAAGGCTCATCAACTGCTCTGAGCAAGCATGTAGCGACTTTGGTTTAGTTATCAGCCTAAAAAAGGACCAACATCATGGTTCAGGCTACATCGAACATCCCAAACACACACACACACACACACACACACACACAAACATATTTATAGATATATATAGTTATATATATATATATATATATATATATATATATATATATATGCATGCACACACAATCTCCCACACACGCACATATATTACGTACGTATCTGCATATAGATACACACACATGTATACACACATAAACATATATGTATGCATATGAGTATGTGTGTATGTCTGAGTTCGTATCTTTGTCTTTGTTTATGGTTACTAATATAAATCGATGAGTCGAGTCGCGTTCCTTGATATCGAAAAGATAACTTAGTATTTCGTTAGAAATCAATATAATAAGCACCAGCTTGAAATATATTCAGTAGTCAATATGGACCGACTGTAGAATATCTGATCGGTATTAAAATGTATATTGTGTCAGTAACTATTTTCTTGCACTACTAACTATTATACCCACTAATAGCTGCATAAAATCCACAAGAAATAGCAACTAACCACCCGTCAGGTACCATACCTTACCGCCTTAAAAATGAAGGATATATTAGATAAAGAAAAAAGTAAAGTTCCTTCTTGAGTCATATAGACTCATAGGGCCGGTTTCCCGGTTTCCATGGTGAATATATTCCCCATCTGAATGGAATACTGGTCTGTTGCAGGATCAATAATTTTTGCCAGCTCAGTGAACTGGAGGAAAGTGAAATGAAGTGTTTTGCTCAAGAACACAACGCGTCGTCTGATCCAGGAATACCAGACCACAAGTCCAACACTCTAACCACTTAGTATATATATATATATATATATGAGTGTACGTGTGTGTGTGAGTATATATATACAATATATTCATATATATTACATTTGCACACACACACACACACACATACATACCACACACACCACGCACCACACACACACACACACACACACACACCACACACGCACACACACACATACATATAAACTTAATAACAACATATGGGAATGCTAATTTAAAATAGGTAATTTGTCCTGGTATTTTGAGTTAAAATTCATAATGTCAAAGTTTTAAGAGAAATTAATTTCGTTCTTTAAGTATTGAAAGATACGAAACAAATGTTTGCAACAGATAACACTAAAAATCACTCAATGATTATGATTTTGTAATTAATGATGTGGTAGATATAGTCTGCAATGCAAGAATGGGAGTGTTTATTCCGACAGTCTTCTGTCTACCATATTTTACTACCAAGACATTAATCAGCCCGAAAGTATGACAGAAGACACTTACCCAAGATGCTGTGCAGTGGAAACAAAGTAGAAGCTATGGTGAGGCGAAGAAAAACTTCTTCACCACAAACCATGAAGTCGTTTATATTATTCAACATTAGATATTTTCCCAGCCTACTCAAATATCACTAGATCACTACAAATAGAATGTTTATCTTAATGTTGATTCGATAAATGTGTTTGTTTGGAACAATAAAGTACTGGAAGAAACGAGCTAACTGGTGGTTAATCTAAAAGGATTAACACAACACCGTTCGCTCGTTAGAAAATCATCACGTCATTTTATCGAAGTTTGATAAAAGATATTGTTGTTATAAAGAGAAACGTGTTCCAAATGGCTTCTCTAACGCATCGCAGCTTTACACAGTGAAAGCATTACATGAAAAGAAGATAACATAATAAATATGAAGATGAAGATCAATCCATTCAAAAGACAATTGCACAATGACGCTACGTAGGGAAACTCAGAGGAAAAATATAAATTACTATAGAGATAGTGGCATATATAGAATAAAAACTGTTTAGAAATAGAATTATCATCATCATCTCTTTTTTTATATTCACCTTTCAAAGCTCTCCGTCTAATTTTTTCCGGTTATTTCTGTGAGAGCGAACAGCAAAATGTTATCAAAGATCTCGTAAGATCTTTTTCCACATTCTTGCAGCGGCGAGCTGGCAGAATCGTAAGCACGCTGGACAAAATGCTTAGCGGCATTTCATCAGTCTTTATGTTCTGAGCTCAAAATTTCTCCGAGGTCGACTGCTTTCAGCGTCTTTAAATCAAGTACCAGTCATGCTCCTTCTTCAACACAACATCCGACCCATTAACCTCTGACGAACACGATGCTTAAGTAACCACTAGATGTCACAGTATAACACAGTTGGATATTCCAATTTTACATATTACACACAATGCTGGAAACTGGTACGTGTACATTAATTGCTGATAGGGACGCGATATTTCGTTATGCAACCGTAATACGCTACCAAGTATATTAAAGGCGTATAAATCAATACTGTACCCTACCTATGTTACTAGTGCGAATCAGTCACTTTTTGAAGCTATCTCTACAGATTCACTACAAACATTAGAGCCAGTCTCTCTCTCTCTCTCTCTCTCTCTCTCTCTCTCTCTTTATATATATATATATATATATATATATATATATATATATATATATATATATATATATATATATATATATATATATATATATATATATATATATATATATATTTATATTTGAAGAAAATACATCTGTTTTTTTAAAACTTGATTTTGTTTTGTTTATCGCATTGGTTTTCTTTATAAAACATCGTTACGCTGGAAAGAGAGAGAGAGAGAGAGAGAGAGAGAGAGAGAGAGAGAAAGAGAGAGAGAGAGAGAGAGAGAGAGAGAAAGAGAGAGAGAGAGAGAGAGAGAGAGAGAGAGAGAGAGAGAGAAAGAGAGAGAGAGAGATCCAAACAGCGGACACGCGCACAACAAAGTGTGAGGCAGACAGACAGACATATGGGTATATTTAAGGGCGAATGGATCTGAATGTGTATGCATTTGTCATTGTGCGTATACATATGGAAGATGTTTATATATCAAGATTGGGATATTATAATCATATGTTAATCACATACCGACCGCATCGTTTAACGACATATACATATGGATATCACTGTTACTATCTACTTTCCATGTAATATATCATTTTGAAAATGTAGTTTTACACTCATTATTCTCTTCATTTTAATATTAATCTGCTGAGCATTTGTCCCTGTTCATATTTGCAATATTAAAAAAAAAGTTAATGTCTGCCCTATACGGAGTGAATATTTAAAAATGGTAATTATCTAATATCACCCTGAAGTCTGTTACATTGTAGATATACCATATATTGACGTAACATATACTATGATTGATATTATTAATATTTCAGTGTTCTGTATGTTTTTATTTTTTTATTTGCGTTCATGTGAAAGAGACGACTGAAATTTACTTAGCAACAAGTTCACAATATTTGTTAAGCTATATCATATTATAAATATTGCAAGAGTCACGTTATTTGCATTCATATTAAACGACGTTTTAAAAAATATTTTATTGAAACTAAATAGGTAACCTCCAGAGAACTGAACTCTATGAACTGCGTAGATGATTTTACTGGATGTATTCGTTACGATTCATGATCGGATTAGGACTGATTAGGAAGGAACAAATATGGAGGTTATTATCAGGTAATGCTGCTTCTAGTTCAAAATCCTAAAATCAAGTTACAAAGAGACCGATGCGTTTAGAAGTTATGATATTCTAGTTGTTTAGACCTAAGGAGCTACAATTTGCACAGGTTCATGTCTAAAAGGGCCCCAGCCTTGAACTCGCTATCTTTTATCGAACAACGTTTCTTTTCCTGCATTACTGGATGTGTCGTAGTTGTTATTAAGTGATTTATGGTTTGTATTGAAATAGATTTAGTAGACTATTTTAGTACACAAACTTTCAAGGAAACCTCTTTAGACGTCAGTGAGATTCATATGCTTTCATGTATTGCGTAAGCAAAATTGCACTGAAGTTTAAGAACGAAGTTTTGTTATTTTATATTTCTATAGTATTTCCCCCTCTCTTGTTTATTAGTAGTGTTGTTTGGTTACTAATTTTCTTAAGGATTGACGTATACTGTCTTTTATTTTCTACCTTTTCTGGATATTAGTTTCCCATACTGTTTGTTTAGGTAGTGGTACTCCTTTTTGGATGGATTTAAGGGAGTATTCACTTTCCTTTGTGACCACAGAGGATGCCGAATATATTATTTTATTTAACCTGGTCATATTGACGTTTGTTTCTGTTGCAATTAAGTCTATGACAGCCAAATTTTGTTATTAAATCCAGTTTTCTATGGCTTTTAATTCCCATATTATGCTAAGTTTTGAATTATCATAATCATTGTTTCCGAATTAATTTGTTTCCAGTTTATAGGTTTGCTTCCCTTTTATAGTTTTATTTGTCTTGTTCTGATTTGGTGTATTTTTGTTATCATTACGCATTCCTATGGTTTGAGTTTGTTTTGTTTCGTTACTTCGTTTTCGTTGCCTATCTTCGTGTTTAACACTTTCAATATTTATGTTATTGCCAAGTGTTCTATGGACAGTATTTGCGTTTTCGTGGTGTAGTTTTTTCTTTTAAATGCTCTATTTCAATTTCTGATATCTCTCTCATTTTGTGAATGTATCTTCTTATGTTCGTTGGTTTGTTAGGGTCCATGGATACATCAAGATCTGGGTTATTTTTCTATTGTATCTTCGTTTTCTGGGTAGAATACTACTATGGTATAAGTGTGAAAGATTGAAATATATACCTCTTGAGTCCACATATTTTTTTGATTTTATTTGTGGGGCGTGATTTTATTTGCGGAGCCCTTTATTTCAATTATCATCATTTTCATAGGGGGTGATCCGCTCATTGCTGGTTTTAAAGAGTTTGCCAAGTGTAATTTTTTTGTACGTTTGTGTGGGCTGAATGCTACGGCTATTATTTAACTTTTTCATAATTTTTTTTTGTCTGTGATGGAGGGGGTGGAGCCAGTCACCATCAAAGTGACATTGGGGTAAAATATACGAAGCCCAGTATATCCATCATGAATATCCATCAGATAAGGGTACACTAGGCATATGCATCACAACCATCTGTGCGCGACATGGTGATCTCATATCAAGATAAACAGCGCATGACCTTGCAGGTGGAGCCCAGGTCGAATAGCCCATCCCACTCAAGAGGTCCTTGAATAAGGGTTATTTAAGGATGTTGAACGAAACACCCATGTTTCCAGAGGTGAATTATCCAAATCCCAAACAATTCCTATCAATACATGGCTATGATGCCCCCCCCCCTACTTCTGCTCGTGATCAGAGATGCACATATCTGCATACAGCCACTAAGGGACATGCTCAACTGGTTAAGATCAAACAACTGACAAGCAAATCCGTGATATTGAGTAGAATATTTAAAGCCCAACTTTTATACCAAGGTAAAACAATGTACATGATAGCACTTCCAGTCAGTTAAGATCAGAAGCCGTAAAAGCAAGTCCATGGTACGGCATCAGGGCATTTGTTATAATAATAATAATAATAATAATTATTATTATTATTGTTGTTGTTGTTGTTGTTGTTATTGTTATTATTATCGTTATTATTATTGTTGTTGTTGTTGTTGTTGTTCATCTTCTTCTTCTTCTTCTTTTTCTTTTTCTTTTTATTATTATTATTATTAATTCCACCGAGAATTATTATTGTTATTAAGGTGGCGAGCTGGCAGAATCGTTAACATGTAGCTTTCGAACGGTGACACTCCAACGGCTAGGTGTGCAGCCCCCCCCCCCCCCCCCCACCGCCACCACCACACGCGTGCGCGCATGTATGAATGTAAGTATACAGGTGATGTATGCGTACATTTAGAGTTATATAAGTATGTGCATCCGATTCGATAAATAAAAGAATGAAATAAGTAACAACTGAAATAAGTGCAATGTTGCATCTAATCGTTTAAACACTTTCAATGCGTTACTTCAGTTTGGCCAAAGTTCAATGACTCAAACGAATAAAGCAATGAACTTCTGGCAATTAATGTCTGCTAAAGTTTTCCTTTATTTTGTCTTAAGTATCCAGAGGTGAGAAAAATGCTTTGTTTTATTTCTAACTGCGAGAATATGAAAATATACAGAGGACTTGGCGATGGAAAAGTGTGAAACATCTCAACTGTCCACCCGTTTGAAAACGAACAGGAGAGATACGTCTCTCTTTTCTTTCTTTCTTTCTTTCTTTCTTTCTTTCTTTCTTTCTTTCTTTCTTTCTTTCTTTCTTTCTTTCTTTCTTTCTTTCTCTCTCTCTCTCTCTCTCTCTCTCTGTCACATACACATATATACAAACACACACAAAGGCATGCACTCACACATGTTTTTCCTCTTCTCATAATAAAACATCATTACAGAAGAGAATACTGATATAGATAATGCAGTCATAAACGATGATTAAAATACTCGAAGCGAATAGTTCCAGTCTTGGCGAATATAATAATACTTAAAAGTAACAATCGTGTTGAAATACAAAAGCTAAAACAACAACAGCAACAACAAAATACTCCAGACATTTTTGCTGTTATAAAAGAAACGTAGACGCCAAAAGCACCAGCTCGCAATGTATTACTAGTACTTATATTAACCTGTGTTTTCCTTTGCTTTCAATTGATGTGTCTATTGGGAGGAATAGCACATGTGGCGTTCTTAGTTTGGTTAGAATGATGCCACTTAATGCTCCACTTGAACGTTTTTTAAGTCAACGCCTGCAGGTAAGATACGAGCAGAGTAAGAACTAAAGACTGCCAGCATTCAGAGAATTGAGTTCTTGGTTTGGAGAGTTGGAAAAGGCAACTGTGACGATTTGGAGTGAGTCAAAATGGCACGAACCTCACCAGCTCCAAAGAAATTAAGGATTTTGTAATATTCCTTTATTTGTTTCAGTCATTTGACTGCGGCCGTGCTGGAGCACCGCCTTGAAGGGTTTTAGTAGAACAAATCGACCCCACAACTTATTTTTAAAGCCAAATACGTATTCTGTCGGTCACTTTTGCCGAACCACTAAGTTACAGGGACGTAAACACACCAACACTGGTTGTCATGCAATGATGGGGGAGAAACACGTACACACAAAGACACACACACATGTATGTATGTATATATATATATATATATATATATATATAATATATATATATATATATGATCATTGCAAATTTTTCAATGTATGCCTGAATGAAAGGCATCCAACCGCCAGGTTCGAACCTTTACTTCTCCTTCTGGCCCCACTTACCTGGTTTTAGTCACTCGCAGCTTGTTCGCTACTTGCTTGCATCTTTTCGTGAACATATCTTGTGACAGGTATCTCTTCTCCAGCCTGATCTTGCTATCGATATGGTAACTAAAGAAGTTAACCAAACCCTGGCCAGAGAGGAAGGTACTTTTCACTATACCTTTTACATGCGTCTTCCATGCTGTTTCTTTCAGTATGGCTACTACGCAGAAAAAATAAGCCTTCCTTTCTCTGTTGAGGGAAGGAGACGGTACAATCTTTATAATAGACTCAGCTGATAGCTGTACTTTTCCCATCATTGACAACAGTTGATCGACAAAAGCTATCAGCCCGGACATTTCACGAAGGCATGCAAGATAATTTCTCTGTCCCGCCCGCACCTCGGGCATGTCGGCGAGACAGAACTTCCGTGCCTTGACAACTTGCCTCGAACAGGTAAAGCCGAACGGTAGCACTGCCAAACCAGGGATTTCTGGTAATTTTTCAGGTCTCCCCGCCCGAAAGTTCTCTTGAACACGTTGATCAACTGATTTCTATCGAAGCCCAGGGTCTCCCCCAGGACATCGCCTGACAAATTCCACTAATTCACTATAGAAATCCGCAGTGGAACTCCTGTTGCCGGTATTGCCCGCCCGAGAAACTAGCTGGAGTGCCTGATGGCACTCCATTTGCCAATCTCCCAGCCTAGGTCTTCGTTTGATCTATGGACTGATGTCCATTAAAGACGTCAACTGTGGAAGGTAGAATCTTACGTGCAATGACCACACCTGCTCCCTATCCAGGTATCCAGGTAAAGCCAGTAGTGTCTCAACCTTAACGCAAATTTTCGCATCTTCAGCCAAGCCATCCCTAACCCACCCTTTAGAGGTTTTTGGCAGCAGGCAGAGCGCTTCACAAGTGTCATAAATAACAGTGACAAACGAAATATACACCACCGGAAGTTGTTGTTGACAAACAACAGCAGTAATTGTTTTCACCTCAATAGACGTCATTGATTTGTTGAAATTACCGAAATACGAGAATTTAACACGAAATAACTTCGAAAATACATAATGTTCTCAAAAACGCCAAGAGTAAATGATTTTTTATGTGACACCTACCAATATATGAATTTTGAAAGTGTTTAGTTACAAAAAAATATTTTTTAAATGTGCCGGTCAAAAGGAAACGATCCTAAATCCATAGTCTAAGGATAACTTCCTATTTTCTATCCAGCAATGACATAAAACGCGCAAAAGTACGCGGAGTCTCACTTTTCCCATATGTATAAGCCTTTGGGAAATATATCCATTCTAATTTTGAATTAAGAGCTCAGTATTGCAAATTACAAAATAATTATGAGGTATACTTGATAAATACGTAAAATATCTATCTATCTATCTATCTATCTATCTATCTATCTATCTATCTATCTATCTATCTATCTATCTATCTATCTATCTATCTGTCTGTCTGTCTGTCTGTCTGTCTGTCTGTCTGTCTGTCTGTCTGTCTATCTATACAGCTATTTATATATATGTATGTATCTCTAAGCTACGTGCTACTACCATGTTCTATTTTGAAGTATGGCAGTTTTATCAGACAGGCCCGTATATTTGAAACCGGAACCATTAAGTACATGAGAAGCAACCGAAGCAGTGTAGGCGTCTGTTTAGTTACTTGCCCTGTGCTGAGATTCTCATAAATTCCTTACCTTTCATGCATATTCAAGTAAACATGCTCCTCCCCACAAAAACCCCTCCCCACTAAGACTACTCGGTTGGCTTTCACGTTTTGTCTATTTACTTCATCTGTATCCTTCACTATAGGCCACAGGTGCACAGAAGCGAATGTAGGAGTGTACATAACTTAGATTGGCACACTACACATAATACGATTAAATAGAACACATCGGAAAATTTAATGTTTTGATTCATGCATGCGGATGCTTGGTATATAAAAAATATATACGATGTGAGTTGACTTAGGGACAATATTAAAGGAACAACAAACATTCCCGCTGTAAATAACATTGTGAAATTTAGCCTTGCTATTGTAGTCAGCGAAGGATGCATGTTTTCCGAGAGATTCGTCGGCTTATGTTGTGTAGTTTAAAAATAATCTCAGTAAACAACACATGGGATGGACTATTGTTGTCCTTAATGAAAATAAACGTTTCTCTAAACGTTTAATACTATGATAACATGGCAGGTGAAATATTTGCCTTTATATTTTGTTTTCTACGCTTAGGTCATTACAGAAGCAGACAACACAGACAAGATTCTTTGGTGAAATTTACAATATATTCTATGGAGAAATTTATTACTTAAATTTTGTTCTATCAACCGTCTACATACTCTAGCTGTTTATCGATTGAATCGTAAGAAAGGAAGGAACAAATGACCAAAGATTTTATTCATAATCAAATTTGTTTATATGTTTTCTAGTTCAGCTATTGTGTTGGCAAAGCATTGTAATAGCATTCCGTTTTTCTTAAAGATTTCGTTTTGTTTTGTTTTTACCGAGGATTTTGTTTTATATATTTTCTTCCACGTAATTTTTTCTTTTACTTTTAAAATCTCAAATTTACCTATAATTGATTTATCTCTGTTTTTGTGAAATATTTTTTTTTCCTCTCCAATATATTATTTATTCTTCCCTAGAATATACAATAATTACTCCTCGTGCGTTGGTAACTTTTCGAAAATCATGTAACAGTAAATAGAAACTTATTTTATCATGTGCTTCATTTCAAGTAATTTCATATGTTCCCTATCTATCTATCTATCTATCTATCTATCTATCTATCTACCTATCTATCTATCTATCAACATACATGTACGTATATATATATGTATATATGTATATATATATATATATATATGTTTGCATATATTTATATATACATATAAACATATAAATATATATACATACAGATATATACATGCATATATATATATATATATATATACACGTATATATTAGTTTATATATATATACATATATATGTATATATATGTATATATAAATATATATATATATATATATATATATATATATATATATACATATATTCATACACATACACACACACGCACATATGCATATATACATACGCACACATATACGTGCATAATATTTCTCTTCAGAGCAAATGTGCATGTTTGCACACACACACATGCACACATACGCACACACATACACGCATACAAACGCCCAGACACGCACACACACGCACACGCATACACACACCCACACACACACACACACACAAATACTGAAGGGGAACGAAATATCTATCACAGCGAATAAATAATAAAAAAGAAAAACTCCAGAAAACATTGATAATACATGGAAGTGATGTATCGTTTTATTAAATCAAAAGATTGAGCTAAATGTTTAGATATACATATATTTGTAAGAAAATGTAACTACGAAACAAACTGCAAGAAAAACGAAAACAATGCAGAAGTAGTTATTGCCATAAAACATTTCTCACAATTTTTGTCCTCCCAGCTCTGTAATCTCGTTTGTTGATTGATAGCTTCAGCAGAGAGATGATGCTAGCCATCACAATAGATACAAGCTCTCTAATTAGATTTAAATTTCTGAAATATTATAACATCTAGTACATTGACGCCAGATCTATTACAAGCCTGTAATCATCATCATCATCGTCGTCGACGTCGTCCTAGGCGTCATCGTTGTCGTCATCATTATCATCATCATCATCATCTTGCTTCGTATTTTTATAATCGGCAATGTTGCTACTGTTATCATTATTATCTTATTATATATTATTATTATTATTGTTATTATTGCATTCTTTATTCAGCTTCTAATGTTGGAGATGTATTACGGAGTCAGCCGTTCACTATCAGTAAACTAAAATAGCATTCCTTTTTCGTTTTTATCAAGCACTCTCCGGCGTATTCAAGCTGTTCCAAGCAATGTTGTTTTCTGCAAGTGTCCCACCCTTATAGCAATCCCTATTTGCTGAATGTACTTCTCAAGATCTTTACTTACAGTTCCTAAGGCTCCAACAATTATTAGCAATACTACCACCTTTTCAGCGACCACAACTGTCATATCTATGGACATTTTTTCTTCTTTATCGCATATGCTGGATATGCTGCATCTATGATCCAGCATATCTTTCTTTCTTTCTTTCTTTCATTCTTTGTTTGTTTGTTTGTTTGTTTGTTTGTTTCTTTCTTTCTTTCTTCCTTTCTTTCTTTCTTCTTTTCTTTCTTTCTTTCTTTCTTTCTCAATTGTCCCTATATCTGGTTTCCTATTCTCTATCTCATGGTCTCAATGAATAATAAAGTCTCACAAGATCATTACCTTATCATTTTCGATAATGCCTTTCGGTTTATATTCGTAACACTATTCTGCTCTGTCAAGTCCATACTTGTTGCAAAGTGCCCAAATGTACTATCCTTGCTATGTTGTCATGCTGCCTCTTGTATTCTTTCTGAGCTTGTGGTAATATGCCATACAGTTACTCTATTCCCTCCACAAAAGTCTGCAACTCTCATTTTCTACTGTGTGGTCTATTCTGTATTTGAATTAATTAGTTCTTAATGCATGCTCTTAAGCAGCACTGATTAAGGTCACTGTTTCCGTTTTAAATCAGTTATTATTAAATCAATCATTATTTGTCTATAACCTACCATCATAGGTGGATTCGACTATGTACTTACAAATTTACACAGTAACCTAGAAATATTAGTTTTTTCGAAGAAAGAGCAAAATAAACTGACGCGAATTCTCCAAATCTAATCTATTAGCAGCATAGAGAAGATGAGTAAAACTTTCCGTTGGTGGCTGATAAGCTCTGCTCTTAACAAGCATACACGACTACAAACCTTGCAAACCAAGCTTTCCTCATTCACTACACCAGTAGTGCGCTTTCGCGCAGCAATCTTAAGTTCTTTATGCAGAATGCGTTTTGTCTCAAGTGTCGACCCCCTCCATAACATGCTTCTTCCATCTGTGGCGATGACAGGTATTACTCTCCCAGTCTGTCTCCTGCTTATAAAAGCGTTTAATGAGGACTTGACCCAGTCCTTAAATCGCAGCCTTAGTTTCTGTCGGGGTCTCTTTCTACTCACAAGTTCCCCACATAGCATCTGCTTAGTGATCCTGCTATCCTTCATTCTAATAAGGTGTCCAGTCCAACGTAACCGATGCTTGTGCATTATCGCCTCAATACTCAAGATATCAGGTGCCCTCAGGACCTGTGTGTCTGGAGTTTTTAAGGTCAAGCCAACATTCGGAATGTGTGTGAGATATTTCTGGTGAAAGCGCTCAAGGACCCTTACATGACGTTTGAAAAGGGTCTATGTCTCACAGGAGTAAAGGAGCGATGTTAGTACAAATGCACGGTACACAGCAGTTTTTGTTTGCTTTGTGATGCCATGCTGGGACCAGACACATACATACATACATACATACATACATACATATATACATACATACACACGAAACGACAAGGCAGTAATTTAGCGTGGGATGGGAGACTATTCATCAAAAATGCGATGAATGCTATCTCCAATTTTGAAGCCACAACTATCAGCCCTGTTAAATGACTGGTAAATGTTCGACTGAAACTTCAGTTTTCCATGCAAAGAGTTACTCAAGCAACATGGCTGGATACGACAACCTCAACAATATAACCAAAGAATACAACGAAAACAACAGCTCAGTTTCTTTTTAGCTGCTGTCATAGAAAAAAAGAACATACCTACAAGACACATTTTTCTTGGAGTTATGCATTGAATACTGATTTATTTTTTCTGTTATAAAAGAGCGAAACAAAACCCCGCTGTTGTACATACATACATACATACAAACAAACATACATACAAACAAACATACATACATTCATACGTACATAGATACACACACACATACATACATACATGCATACATACATACATACATACATACATGCATGCATGCAAGAGAATACTGATGTAGATGGCGCTTGTATAAACGACGGAGACTCCTGAAGAGAATTGTTTCAGTCTTAGACAGTGTAATACTACATGAGATTAATGATCAATTTTAAACGGTGAATAAAAAACAAGCAAATAAAAATAAACAACAAACACAATCACTTATGTATTGTTCTGAAGGTGCCATTACCATCAGATAAATCAACTCCAATGATTTAATGGTATTTGAATCAATTATGGACATATCAAATAAAATGCATTCGTCGAAATGATCTAATTTCATAACACCGAGACACTGAAGCAAATATTTTGAAAGTTACTAATCGCAACACTTTAAAATCTGGGTTCAAATTTTAGTTACTGTTATAATGTTTGGTTATAGGAGCGGAGAGACGATGTATCAAACTTGTGGTGCAGAGCAGAAGGTTCAGTTGCTATGCATAGTTTCTCTGAAAAGAACGTTAAAAGGAGAGGTTAGCAAGGCAGTGACAACAACTGGCCACTGGAATGAAGACCAAGAACACTGCTGCTGCTTTTACTGCTTTCAATACTTTCTTCACACTACCAGTTGCAACTTGCAAGATATTCCGAAACAGGATACATAGACTGTTAGAATCGCCCATCGTCAACACTGTAGGCAGCTGGGATACTGATAAAAACCCTCCAGCATATAGAGAGCCAGATAATTAAAGCAGCTATTTTACCCGGTCGACTTGCAAGGATAGAGAGGAGATGGATCCTGGATAAAAAGATAAGAATGAAAAACCACTGGGAATAGTAAAGAAATGAACCACAAAGAAATGAAGGAAGTCAATCGAAAAGAAAGTAAGTAATAATAGTGAAAGTTCACCAAGCAGGTTCATCCAAAACGGTAAACGAGAACTAATGGAATTGATATGGAATGTAAAAGACGGAAAAATGCAATGTTACTTGAGGAGAAGAAAGGATACGAGTACTTTCAAAATGATTAGACGGTTGTTGACAACCATGCCGAGGGTCTCTTGTGATAGCTAATGTACGTGGGATAATGCTTGCGTGAAATTTCAAAGGAATGACTTTCAGAAAGGAAAGGTGATTAGAGAATACAGGTGAGGAAGAGTATTGAACCCTGGTAGTCAGGCATCTGTAATGTTCCTTGTTCGTATCTGTCCCTCATTAAAACGTCTCAGTTCAAGCCTTTTCTATACCTTTGTTTCTCGTGCCTATTTTTTCACATAACTGACTTTGCGAGAACCCGCTGTCGTTTTTGTATTTGTTCGTGTAATGTGTTCATTACTCGTTGTCCTTCCGGCAAATAAATCGTTAATATTTCTTTTTGTAGTCTCATAATATAGAAGGTGCAGTTTTTTGTTTTCTTTCTTTATTAGTATTCAAATTACTTTAGGTTATAAAGGTTAATATATGTGTGTAGTAAGGCAGTGATCTGGCAGAATCGTTAGCTCACCGGGCAAAATCGTTTGTAGCATTTCATCCGTCTTTACGTCCTTAGTTCAAATTCCGCCGAGGCCGACTTTTCCTTTCCGGCTACACAATCCAAAGTTACTGTAGTCCGCCTCATTTCATGCTTTTGGTTTCTAGTACCAAAGATTTAATCCTGTGTCACAGTCAAGAAACTTTCAGTTCAGCTTTGGTTACCGTGCCTCACATTCTACGTTGGAAATTTTTCTCGTCTAATTCCACTCTGCTCAGATTTTTAGCCATTAACAAAACGAAGGCTGTTTACAAAAGCTTTATCATGACATTTTATAGTCACATTTTAATTTTAGATTGTAGCCGTTTCATAATTTCTGGTGCAGTTTCTCCTTTCGCCTCACAGCTGTCTGTTATATCATCGACTGTTTTATATTTGTTCGTTTCCCTCAAGACAGAGGAATATTTGGTTTTGTTCATGTTTTGTAGCTACATATACTAGTAATCCTTTATTTACTAGATATTTTTGCACTTCTTCAATGGATATTTCATAATAATTTTTTCTAGTTGCGTACCTCGCTGTATTTGTTGTAAATATAATTTTTCTGCGTCATATTTCGGCGTGGTATATTCTACACGCAGCCATTATTTTACTCATTTTTCAGCATAGTATTACTAATATATTTAACATCCAGTTAAGAATATAACTATAACTTATTAATGGGACTGTGAGAATATTATTGATGTATATTATGTTACTTTTTCCATTTAACTTTGTTTTTCTTTCACAATGAATCTAACGCGGCTATAACATTCTTTTATACCGTAACATCGCTTTTCATTTGTTATGTGTTGTACTTTGTCTAGTCCATTAGTTTCTGTGTACTTGTAAGTCTGTGTTTGGCCAGTGTTCTTAATTTTCCTCTTCTCAAGTTTGTTTGTTGCATATTACTGATGCGAAACTCATATCTCATATAAATTTCTCTTGTGAATCTGCCTAATGTCTCTGATAGTGGTTCCAATCATTTTTCGTCTGTAATGTGCATGTGGTGATCCATATACAAACGGTGGTCGATTGTCCTCTCATAGTATTTGCATCAGTTCAGTTGGTAAGTGAGAGATAGATAAATAGATAGACAGGCATGGATAAATAGAGAGAGAGAGGGAGAGAGAGGAGAAGAGAAAGAGAGAGGAAGAGAGAGAGAGAGAGAGACAGGGGAGAGAGAGAGAGACAGACAAAGAGAGAGAGACAAACAGAGAAAGTTTGGAATATTTATCTTCTAATGGAAAAGACGTTAGCTTTTACAATTCCTGCTTTTATCAGCATCTGCACAAACATTCGTTATTTGCTCATGATATATTTATGATATTTACTTATTACTGGTGCCAATTTCTCATAGTTAGTATAACCAGGACCACGCACGAGGAACAATGCTAAGAGCGTTCTAGTAATCAGTTCAAACCATGTTCAGAGCCTTCTTTTTTCCTTCTATTGCTTTCAAATACTTTGTTGATTAGTAATTGATCCATGGAGTCATATGTACCTTTGCAACGACTTTGCCTTCATCCTTACAAGATCGATAACATAAGTACAACTCAAGTATTGGTGTAGGTGTAATCGACCTACCCCTCCCTAAAAAAGCTGCTGGTCATGTGTCAAGATTTGAAACCATTATTATTACTATTGAGTGAGAGAGCAGTACATTCCATCAAATGACGCCGGGATACATATATATGAAACCCAATATATCCAGCATGACTAACCATCTGTTAAAGGTATACCAGGCACATACACCACAACCACATGTGTGCGACATGTGATCTCATATCAAAATAAACAGGAAGGAAGGGCTCAGTTAAGATTTCCTTCGGGTCGAGCAGCCTATCCCACTCAAAAGATCTTTGAATAAGGGTCGTTTAAGGATGATGGACGAAATACTCATGTTTCAAGGGGTGAATTATTCAAACCTGAAGGAATACCCCTCTGGAAATAGCTATGATGCTATCCCACTACTCCTGCTTATGATCAGAGATGCACATATCATCAGCCACTAAGGGACATGCTCCACTAGTTAAAGCCAAGCAACTGACAAGAAAATTTGTCGTATTGAGCAGAATATTTGCTGTAGCCCATCTTTTACGTCAGAACAAAAAAAAAAAAAAAGCTAGCACTTCCAGCCATGTTATGATTTGAAGCCATGAGAGCCACTGCCTGGTATTATATCATATCACCATGATCATCATCATCATCATCATCATCATTATTATTATTATTATTATTATTATTATTATTATTATTATTATTATTATTATTATTATTATTATTATTATTATCATTATTATTATTATTCAGTAGTCTTATTTGTAGTAAGTGCTTTCACTGTACTACTGAGCGCAGCTCGGTGTGCCTTGGATATGTGCTGCGGTTTGTTGTGATGCTCTCGTTTTTACTGTATTGAAAGCGTTTTATGTAGGATGTATGTAGTGCCGAGTAGCGCTATTTTTTGTTTGTTATATATACTTGTTAGTCCTGGCGTTTTAGTTATGTATATGTCTGAATATCATTTTATCGTACCTAATGTGCCTACTATGATAGGAATTCTCTCTGTTTTAGACTCCACATTCAAGTTACTTCTATTTCCAGTTTATGTATTCTGAAAATTTCTCCGTTTCTTTTAAAGAAACATTGTTATTTGTTGGTATTGATACATCAATTAGAAAGCATTATTTTCTTCATGATCTTTGACAACTATATCTGGCCTATTGGCCTTAATTTCTCTATCTGTGTGTATTGACATATCCCAGAGTATGGTTGCTTTCTCATTTTCAGTGACCTTTTCTGGCGTGGGTCTATACAATCTTTTGTCTGGTCTTATTCCATAGTGTTGGCACAGCTTCCAGTGTATATAAGTCCCAACTCTGTCATGTCTGTGAATATATTCCTTCCTAGCTAGGACTGGGCAGCCAGAGACAATATGATTTATTGTTTCTTCACCATCACATATATTCTGCAGTTGTTGCATTTCTTTTCATTACATGTTTTTTGTAATTTCTGGTGGGAAGGCTTTGGTCTTGTGCTGTAATTAAGAATCCTTTAGTCTCTGCTTTGAGTTTTGAGCTACTCTGCCATTGCTGGGATTTTGCTTTGTCTACGTGTTTTTGGTTTAGTTTAATCCAGTATTTGCCATCAAGTGGCTTTTCTTGCTATCGTTTTATCGTGATCCATTGCCGTTTCAGTTTTAGTTTGGATTTCAGTTGTTTTACAGCTATTTTTTTGTTTCTTCTTTTTCTTCATAGTTGTTAGGTGCTATGACTTCTTTTTCGTATTTGTCAGCTTCTTTAAAAACTGGAAACAGCTTTTTGTTTTGTTCTTGTTTTGTGGCTATTTGCACTAGTTTTCCTTGCTTCTGATGTAGGTATTTCTGTAGTCCTATGGTGGTTATTTTGTAATAGTTTTCTAGCTGTATAAAGCTTCTACCACCTTCTATACGTTGTATATATAACATTCCTATGTCAGATTTTGGGTGGTGCATCCTAAATCCTGTCATTATTTTTCTTGTTTTCCTGTCTATTTTGATTAGTTCATTTAGAGTCTAGTTAAGAATATTGTGGCTATAACTTATTACTGGCTAGAATGTTGATACCTATTATCTTGCTTTTGTTTTCGCATTGAGCTCTCTCTTTTTATAATAATCTAACTCGTCTATTGTATTCTTTTCTTATCTTCTCTTTCATTTGTGCGTGTTGTATCGTATCTAGTTCATTGATTCTTAAGTATTTGTATATCTGGCTTTGGTCTAATTCTCTTATTTCATTTGCTTTGTCTAGTATGGTTTTTCTACTCTTAACTAGTTTTCCTCTTTTCAAGGTTGCTTTGACACAGTTTTCTAAACCAAATTTCATGTTTATTTCTTTAGTAAACCCATGTACTGTCTGCAGTAATGTTTCCAACTGTTTATAATTTGTAACTTACAGTTTTAGATAATCCATATATAAGAGGCGGCTGATTGTTTTGCCGTAATAGTTGTATCCATATCCAGTTCTGCTTAGCATGTCAGATAAAGGAGTCAGTGCCAAGCAGAAAAGGAGTGTCTCCCTGGAGTATTCCTTTTCTAATAGGGATAGCTTTGGTTTTTATGAGTCCCTCTTTTGTCTGAACCTGTAGCACTGTCTGCCATTTAGTCATGGAATGTTTATATATTTTATGATTATTGGTGCTACCTTGTTCATGTCTAGTGTTTCTAGGATCCATGTGTGGGGAATACTATTAAAGGCCTTTCGGTAATCGATCCAGGCCATATTTAGATCTCTTTTTCTTTCTGCGGCTGTCTTCATAGCTTTATTGATCAGTAGCTGATCTTTACAGCCGTATGTGTCTTTGCAGCATCCCTTCCGCTCTTCTGGAGACAGGTTCTTTTAAATGCTTGCTCATTCTCAGCGATATTATTACAGTAAAGGCTTTGTAAATTGTAGGAAGACAAGTTATTGGTCTGTAATTTTGTGGGTTTGCCGTTTCAGTGGATTTGGGAATTAGGGTAGTTTTCCCTTCCGTAAGCCATTCAGGCATTGTCTCTGTCTCTGCTATTATCTCATTAAATTTCTCAGCCAGCTTTTTATGTGTTCCGGTTAGGTATTTTAAGCAGAAGTTGGGGATCTTATTGTGCCTAGGTGCTTTCCAGTTGCTTAGTTTTTGAAGTGCCTGGGTGACCTCTTCAGACTTGTTATAGGGGTCCAGAGTTGTTCAGGTGCTGTATTCGTTGTTTTGATAGACATTTTCTGAAGTTGTTCCTTCGCCGACTATATTCCTTTCCTAAATTGTTCCACTTCTTCTGCTGTTGGTGCTGCATTGATTTCTATTTTATTTTTGTCAAGTACTTGATAAAATCTTTTGTGGTGGGAATTGAACTGCTTGTTTTGTTTAATGAAACGTTGGCGTTTCTCATACCGGCGGTTTCTTTGTGCTTTGGCGAGGGTATCTAGCTTTAGCTGTTCTTCTACCCCAGGTATACTTTCTTCTGTAACTTTGTATTTACGTAGTATTTTTGTCCTCTTCTTGTTGCTTAGAAGTGTTGATTGTCTACTAGTTTTGTTAAGGATCGACAGATCATTTCTCCTATTTTCTGTTTTTTTCTGGATATTATCTATCCGCAGGGTTTGCTTGGGTGTTGATACTCCTGTTTTGATTGGTTTGAGGGAGTATACAGCTTCTTTTCTGCCCACAGTGCATATATTATATCATTTACCCTGGTCATATTGACATTTGTTTCTGTGGCTGATAGTTCTGTGACGGTCAGGTTCATGATATTTATTATTGCTGTTGTTTTATTATCAATTTTAATTTTTGAGAGGTACAATTGGTGGCCTATACGGAGATCTGTGGCTTTCAGTACTTCGATTATGCTTCTTTTTAGGATATCATAATCATCAATGTCACCTTCGCTGTTTCTAGGTTTTACATTTGTTTCGTATTTCCTCCCGTTCATATTTTTGACTGTGGAGTTCTGGTTTGGTGCATTTTCCTCATCATCATACATCCCTACGTTCTGGGTTTGTTGTATTTCGTTGTTTACATCGTTTTTGTTGAGCATGTTACGTCTGTCTTCGTATTTTACAGTCCCAGTGCTTTTGATATTATTTGGCATTACTGTGTGGTTACTATCTACATTTTCCTGGTGAATTTTTCCTTTTAAGTGTTCTATTTCTATTTCTGATATGTTTCTTGTTTTATTTTGAGAATATATATTCGTTTGTTAGTTAGTTTATTAGGGTACACTGCTGTATCCAAATTTTTATCTAGGTTATTTTTCTTTCAGATTTTATATGTATATATTGTTGTGTTTTCGTTCTGAGTGTAGAGCACTGCAGTAAAATAAGCTTGTAGGATTGAAATATATTCCTCACGTGTACATTTATGCTTTTTTGAGTTTACTTGCGGGACATGAGGAATAACGTCCGGCCCTTTATTTTGATGGTCATCATTTTCGTAGGGTACCGGCCCGTTCATTTCTGGTGTCAAATGGTTTTGCACGTGTAGTTTTTCGTACTCTTTGTGTAACAAGTTTAAAGTACGTACTTCCCATTTGTTATCCTTGGGTTGGATAATACGGGTATGATTTAATATATCTTTCACATTTTTATGCATGGTGGTTAGGGACGGAGGTTTGGTGTTGATTGGATCGTAGTGTCGTGAGCGTGTTTACACGTGTTGTGCGAGTGATGAAAATGACAAACAGTTAAAATACATTGTTTGTTTCATTCGGAAAATAGAAATATATTTTAAGGAATATTACTCGGATATAGCCCAACATTTTGTCAGTTATTTCATGCTCCATTTGTTGTCTTTATTCCCGATGTTTTTGGATAGATTTCGGAGCAGTGTTTTATTGCTCTCACATGTTAAAAGGTATTATTATTATTATTATTGTTGTTGTTGTTGTTGTTGTTGTTGTTGTTGTTGTTGTTGTTGTTGTTGTTGTTGTTGTTGTTGTTCTTCTTCTTCTTCTTCTTCTTCTTCTTCTTCTTCTTCTTCTTCTTCTTCTTCTTCTTCTTCTTCTTCTTCTTCTTCCTCTTCTTCTTCTTCTTCTTCTTCTTCTTCTTCTTCTTCTTCTTCTTCTTATTATTATTATTATTACCATTATTATTATTATTCAAAGGCAGTCTGCTGGCAGAATCGCTAGCATGCCGAACAAAGTGCTGAGCGGAATTTCGTCCGACTTTACGTTGTGAGTTCAAATTCCGTCGCCAACATCTTAACCTCTCATCCTTTCCCTGCGGAGAAAATAATTACCAGTTGTGTACTTAGGTTTGATGCAAACGACTTACTCCTAACCGCAAAAAATTTCAGGCATATTGTAGAAAAATCAAAATAATGATGAGCCTTCTTGTGTCTACAGAATATCTCAACAGGCATGATAGAACAGCACAGTATGTTCACTGGGTAATTTGCGAAGATTTGGACCTGTCTCATGATAAAAACTGGTGTGAACACAAACCATCTCCAGTACTTGAGAATGATCACATCTCACCACTTTGGAACTTTAGTGTTTAAACTGACAGAAAGGTAAATGCAAATAGGCCAGACTTTATATTGAAGTTTTTCAGACAAATATCATGCCTTCTCATCGATATAACTGTCTCAATCAACATAAATGTGTCTATCAAGGCCTACCAAAAAACTGAGCAAGTATAAAGACCTTGAAATTGAAATATGGCACCTCAAGACTAAAACAATTCTTGTTGTTGTAGGTGCCTTCGGAATTATAGCAAAAGAGGCTGATTGCTACCTATCCCAGATACCAAAAAATCCCAAAGTGGAAGAAATTCAAAAAATAATGCTCATGGGAACTAAGAAAAATATTGTCTATGGAATCCCCAAAACATTTTAATCTGTAAACAGTATCAAAGTACTTCTTAATGTAATTAATAAAAAACACATTTTACTGTCATCTTAACATCACATTATCATCTTATAATCAAATTACGTTAATAACAAACTTCTAATTTTCTTATGTCTTCACAGACATTCTCTAGAACAATACTTAGTAGTACAAAAACAAAAATATGGCACCTTAGTCATAGCACCAGCTTGAACTTCTAACTTGTTGTCACTTGAGGTCTCTGGGTGAGTCTTGGAGTCAACTAGTATAAATACAAAGAAAAAACCAAACATAATAATAATAATAATAATAATAATAATAATAATAATAATAATAATAATAATAATAATAATAATAATAATAGAAACATTTGCAGTGACTCCTCTTTTTTTTTAGAAGGAGTCACCGAAAATGAGAACGGCAAAATCCCGTGGGATGTAATGATCCAGTGCGATTACCTGAAATTACCTGACCAGACATAAGAAACCGGACATTGTTGTAGTGAATACAAATGAAAGAACATGTATGGTTATCAACGTATTATGTCCCGATGACAACAGGATCAATGTGAAAGAAGAAGAAAAAATAAACAACTACGACGATTTAAAGTGGGAGATACGAAGGTTGTGGTCAATGAAGAGAGTAGATGTGATACCAATAGTAATTGGTGCACTTGGAAGTGCAACATGGATGAAAAAGATCGGTGCAAGTGTGAAGGTAGAATACCTACAATAATCAGCATTGCTTGGAACTGCAAGAATCCTTCACAGGGTTCTTGAAGCATGACCAGTAAACAAGTGTTACCTTAGTCTGCTGGCTGTGGACAGCGGATACTTTCTATCATACCCAGCAAAATAAGCTGGAAGCTGACAAACACAAACAAGAAATCATACTACCTAACAAATACGAAGACGAAGAAGAAGAAACAACAAAAGCTATAAAACAAATGAAATCCAAACTAAAACTAGAACAGCAACGGACCATGATAAAACGATGGCAAGAAAAGTCCCTACATGGTAAATACCGGGCTAAACTAAATGCAAAAGAAATAGACAGAGAACAATCCCAGCAATGGTTGAGAAGCTCAGGACTCAAAGCAGAGACTGAAGGTTTTTTTAATTTCCCCACCAGAAATGACCAAAAACATATAATGAAAAGAAACATAACAAATAACTGTAGAATATGTGGAGATCGACAAGAAACAATAAATCATATTATCTCTGGCTGCCCAGTCCTGGCTAAGAAGGAATATATTCACAGACATGACAGAGCTGGGACCTATATACACTGGAAGCTATGCTAACACTATGGAATAACAACAGAAAAAAGATAGTATAAACACACGCCAGAAAAGGTCACAGAAAATGAGAAAGCAACCATACTCTGGGATATGCCAATACACACAGATAGAGAAATTAAGGCAAATAGACCAGATATAGTTGTCAAAGATCATGAAGAAGAGAAATGCTTTCTAATTGATGTATCAATACCAGCAGATGACAACGTTTCCCTAAAAGAAATGGAAAAACTTTCAAAATACAAAGACCTGGAAATAGAGGTAACTCGAATGTGGAATCTAAAAACAGAAAGAATTCCTATCATAGTAGGTATAATAAAAAAATATTCAGACAAATACATAATAAAAACACCAGGACTTACAAATATATATAACATACAGAAAATTGCACTACTGGGCACTGCACACATCCTACGCAAAACACTTTCAATACAGTAACCATAAGAGCATCACAGCAAACCACAGCACATACCTAAGGCGCACAGAGCTGCGCTCGGTAGTGAAGTGAAAGCACGTTATAAAAATAAAACTACTGAACAATAATAATAATAATAATAATAATAATAATAATAATAATAATAATAATAATAATAATAATAATGATAATAATAATAATAATATTGATGAAACAATAGACCATCTCGGAATGTCCTGTGCTGACGCCAAACGAATACAAAAATCGCCTCGTATGGGTAGGACAGTGTTTACATTGGAAAATATGTAAACATTACACTAGCTGGTTGAAAATGACATGCATTTTCAACCAGCTAGTGTTGCTACTTCAGGCTGATGACGAGCAGTGACTCAGAAACATGTCCCTGAATGTACACTGAGCTGGGTGGGGGTGCTTGTCTCCCCCTCGCAAATATAAGGACACAGGAATTGTGTCAAGGCCGACAGGAAGCAGTCCAGCTTCCTAGGGCTAAATGGCAGCAGTATGATTCCCTTATTGGGACTGTCACATTGAGTTGACAGTATTCAACTGCTTTATCGTAACACTGCTGCTTAATTCTCTCTGTGAGATTTATGATTAGATCATTTCTAATAATAATAATAATAAATTATTATTATTATTATCATTATTATTATTATTATTATTATTATTATTATTATTATTATTATTATTATTATTATTATTATTATTATTATTTTGGTTTGGATCAGATTCGGTCTTATTCCTGGTAGGTATTATGTGGATAGCGGGTTACTACCTGTAACCTTAGGTATTCACAAGTTTTCAACAGTCTTTCAAGTGCCTAGAATCCTACCGATAAACCTTGCTGTCCCTAAGAGAAAAAAAATTTCTGTAGGAGCTCTACCGGGTATTTTATTGCAATCTCCTTCAGCCATTTGCCTATGTCTTGGTTTACTGTTCCCAACGCACCAATTATTGTAGGCCCGACCTTTACTGTTTGCATGTTCCAAATTCTTCCTATTTGAAATTTTAATAATAATAATAATGATAATAATAATAATAATAATAATAATAATAATAATAATAATAATAATAATGATAATAATAATAATAATAATAATAATAATAATAATAATGATAATAATAATAATAATAATAATAATAATAATAATAATAATAATAATAATAATAATAATAATGATAATAATAATAATGATCTGGGTGGACTACCAAAAGGCTTTCGACAGTGTTCCCCACACGTGGATTCTGGAAACACTAGCCATAAACAAGGTGGCACCAATTATCATAAAATACATAGAGCACTCAATGAACAAATGGCAGACAGTGCTACAGCTCCAAACAAAAGAGGGACTTGTGAAAACGAAAGCCATCCCCATTAGAAGAGGAATATTCCAGGGAGACACGCTCTCTCCACTCCTGTTCTGCCTGGCACTCACACCTTTAACAGAATTGCTAAATAGAACTGGATGCGGTTACAAATGCTATGGAAAAACAGTCAGCCACCTTCTATATATGGATGACCTAAAATTATATGCAAAAAACGACAAAGAGCTAGAAACACTACTACAGACAGTACACGGCTTTACCAAGGAAATAGAAATGAAATTCGGATTAGAAAAATGTGCCAAAGCAACCCTGAAAAGAGGAAAATTAGTTAAAAGTAGCAATATAACACTAGATAAAGCCAATGAAATAAGAGAACTAGACGAAAGCCAACCATATAAGTATTTAGGAGTCAATGAACTAGATAGGATACAACATACACAAATGAAAGAAAAAATAAAGAAAGAGTACTATAGACGAGTTAGATCAATACTAAAAACAGAGCTCAATGCTAAAAACAAGATAATGAGTATCAACACTTTAGCTGTCCCAGTTATAAGCTACAGCTACAACATCCTTAACTGGACACTAAACGAACTATGTAAAATAGACAGGAAAACAAGAAAAATAATGACAGGATATAGGATGCACCACCCAAAATCTGACATAGAAAGGCTATATATACAACGCACAGAAGGTGGCAGGGGTCTTATACAGCTAGAAAACTATTATAAAATAACCACCATAGGACTGCAAAAATACCTACTCCAGAAGCAAGGGAAACTAATACAAATAGCCACAAAACACGAGCAAAACAAAAAACTGTTTTCAGTATTTAAGGAAGCTGACAAATACAAACAAGAAATCAATCTACCTAACAAATACGAAGAAGAAGAAGAAGAAGAAACAACAAAAGCTATAAAACAAATGAAATCCAAACTAAAACTAGAACAGCAACGGACCATGATAAAACGATGGCAAGAAAAGCCCCTACATGGTAAATACTGGGCTAAACTAAATGCGAAAGAAATAGACAGAGAAAAATCCCAGCAATGGCTGAGAAGCTCAGGACTCAAAGCAGAGACTGAAGGATTTTTAATTGCTGCACAAGACCAAAGCCTCCCCACCAGAAATTACCAAAAACACATAATGAAAAGAAATATAACAAGTAACTGTAGAATATGTGGAGATCGACAAGAAACAATAAATCATATTATCTCTGGCTGCCCAGTCCTGGCTAAGAAGGAATATATTCACAGACACGACAGAGCTGGGACCTATATACATTGGAAGCTATGCCAACATTATGGAATAGCAACAGAAAAAAGATGGTATAAACACACGCCAGAAAAGGTCACAGAAAACGAGAAAGCAACCATACTCTGGGATATGCCAATACACACAGATAGAGAAATTAAGGCAAATAGACCAGATATAGTTGTCAAAGATCATGAAGGAAAAAAATGCCTTCTAATTGATGTTTCAATACCAGCAGATGACAACGTTTCTCTAAAAGAAATGGAAAAACTTTCAAAATACAAAGACCTGGAAATAGAGATAACTCGAATGTGGAATCTAAAAACAGAAACAATTCCTATCATAGTAGGTGCCTTAGGTATAATAAAAAAATATTCAGACAAATACATAACAAAAACACCAGGACTTACAAATATATATAACATACAGAAAATTGCAATACTGGGTACTGCACACATTCTACGCAAAACACTTTCAATACAGTAAACATAAGAGCACCACAGCAAACCACAGCACATACCCAAGGCGCACAGAGCTGCGCTCGGTAGTGAAGTGAAAGCACGTTATAAAAATAAAACTACTGAATAATAATAATAATAATAATAATAATAATAATAATAATAATAATAATAATAATAATAATAATAATAATAAACTGGTGGGAACACAAAAACCTGGACTTGCCCCATGATAAAAACTGGTGGGAACACAAACCACCCCCAGTGCTTGAAAATGATCACTTTGCACTCCTCTGGAACTTCACCATTCAAACTGACAGAAAGATAGACGCAAATAGGCCAGACATCATACTGAAAGACTTCAGACAAAAATCATGCCTCCTCATTGATATTACTGTCCCAATCGATATAAACGTGTCTGTCAAGACCTACCAAAAACTGAGCAAATATAAAGATCTTGAAATAGAAATTAGCAAAATGTGGAATCTGAAGACGAAAACAATACCTATTGTCATAGGTGCCCTGGGAATGACAGCGAAACGGGCTGATTACTACCTAGATCAGATTCCAGGAAACCCCAAAATGGCTGAAGTTAAAAAAATAGTGCTCATGGGAACTGCCCATATCCTACGTAAAATACTGTCTATGTGATCTCAAATTTTAAAGCAAACACATAATTTTCTTATGGTTTCTTAAACATTCACTTGAACAAAACTGTACAAATACAAATATATGGTACCCTAGGCATAACACCTACATGAACTTCTAACTTGTCTCTTGAGGTCTCTGGGTGAGACGTGGATCCAACTTGTAGAAATGCAAAACAAAAGTCAAACATAAAATAATAATAATAATAATAATAATAATTATAATAATAATAATAAAAATAAAACTACTGAACAATAATAATAATAATAATAATAATAATAATAATAATGATGATGATGATGATGATGATGATGATGATGATGTTTGTTGTTGTTGTTGTTGTTGATATCATCATCATCATCATCATCATCATCATCATCATCATCATTATCGTTATTATTATCCTGTTATTGTTCTTGTAGTTATTTTTTACTATCGGTTTTATGGCGTGTTTTTACTTGGAAGCGATCTGCTACTCTAGAATAAACGAATGGAAAGCACAAAAAAACATTCTTAAAGCGTAAAGTTTTATTTCTTTTTTCTTTCCATTCCACTTGGAAAATAATAATTATGTGACAAGGTAAACATGTGGATTTAGAAGGATGTTTTCGTCATCTAGTTGCTGAAGAAGTATTATTTCCGCATAACCAGAGTTCTATGGCATCCTAGAAAACCACTTCCGACTGTTTTAATTTGAATATCTCACGCAGAGGTTGCTGTTCACTAATGCACGTTCATATATGGAAAACCAAAATGCAATATAAAGTAAGTAACCTTGAAAATGATAATCATATTAACGAATATACATCTCAAACATATTCGTATAAAAATTGCTATTACGTAGTCGCCCATAGTAAACCAAACGGGGATATTGGGGAAGATGTTAAGGACTCTCCTTATATTCCACTATTTCTATCTCCGACCGCATACTTTTAAGTAAAGAAATAAGAAATAAAGAACTCTAGCCACAAGTAAGTTTCGACTGCGGTGTTTGACTTACTAGGAATGACAATGAAATATCCCACATATAACAAATTCTAACTGTCTTTAGAAACGACACATTAGGTTCCCATATCTAAGAAGAGAAAGACAAGATTATCATGGCTAGAATAGTTTTAGCCCTAGGTGAGTTCCATGAGAGCCTAATTGGTGTTAAACAACAGGAAGAACATTGAAAGTCGAACAGAAATAAAATCAAACAAACAAACAAACCAACAAAAGAACTGATGTTTATAAATATAGAATTTTCTCGTTTCGTAACAAAAAATAGCGGAAGCTAAATTTGATACTAATATAATGATATTGATATTATGATACTAATATTATGGGAAGTGCTTGAAGGCGGTGAACTTGCAGAATCGTTAGCATTCCGATCAAAATACTTAACATAATTTCGTCCGTCTTCGCATTCTGAGTTCAAATTCTGTCTACGTTGTCTTTGCTTTTTATACTTTCGAGGTCGATAAAATAAGTACCAGTTGAGTACTGGAATCGACGTAATCGGCTTATCCCTTACCCAGAACTTGCTGGCCTTATTCCAAAATTTGACATCAGGATTCTGGCAAGTACGTAAGGCAGCGAGCTAGCAGAATTCTTGCCTCACTGCACAAATTGCTCAACTGAATTTCTTTCGGCTCTTTACGTTCTGAGTTCAAATGCTACCAAGATCATTTTACTTTTCATTCTGAGTCGATAAAGTACAAATCAGCTGAACATTGACGTAGACGTAATCGACTTCTCCCTTCACTCAAAGTTTCTGGCTTTGTGTCAATTCTAAAATTAGCATGCTAATTACGAGTAGTCTCAGTCACTATAGCAATAACTATTACAGTGGTAACAATGGAGGCTCCACACTAATTTAATATTCGTTTCTAATTTAGGTACAAGGCCGGCAAGTTTGAGGGGAAGTGTTACGCTGATACCATCAACCACAGTATCGTACTTCACTGAGGTTGAAAGGTAATGTTGACAATTGCAGAATTTGAAAGCAGAATGTAAAAATCCGGAACATACATCGCAAGGCATTTTTCGGATGCTCTACCGAGCTCATAAAATGAGCAGAGTGCCGGAAAAAGACTTTGCAGCATTTTTTTCATTCACTAATTATATAACTGTTAGTGCTATAGCCATAAGGTTTGAAGTTTTGGAAGAGGGCGGCTAGTCGATTACATCTATGTCTGAATTCAGCTGGTACTTGTTTAATCGATCTCGAAAGGATGAAAGCAAAGTCGACCTCACTGAATATTGAACTCAGTACCTATGGGTAGGCAAAATGCCGCTGAACATTGTGTCCTGCATGCTAACGATTTTGCCAGCTTGCTGCCTTACACTGATTCAATAATATAAAGCTACCTAAGGTTTGACAATAAGAAACATGACCGTTTCCTGTATTCTAGTGAAGATTGTGTTGCATTGAACTTTGATGCAAATAAACAATAATTATTGTCAGTTTTAAAATAAACACACAACCACAGGAGAAAACATCGAAAATATTTAGCATTTGGTCCTTAAGTTCTCAACTCCACCAAGGATGAAAACTGAGCGAACTCCAACGTGATTTAAACACAGAACACGCTATATGAGTAAGTACAACAGATGTTTATCTAGAAAACATTTCTGTGATGGCAATGCCTGATGAAAATTCACTTATGCCAATATTGACAAGGGTGACTGTCTGAACGTGAACGGTGTTGGTGAATCCAGCTGGTGTTTTAAAAATAGTATATCTTTGATTATGTCTATCTTGCAAAAATTCTAAATCCTATTAAGACTATTGTATGTATATGCTACTATTAGGGGCTCTGTCGGTCAGTATTTAACTAGGTAACTTCATATCTATGTGCTGGTTCGGGGAAATGATTTATTAAAGGAAGTCTATCAGTTGTCTATGCACGCAAACTTCCTCTTTCCACATAACAGATGTTGTCCCAAGGAAAGGGCTCACAGTTAGGGTCGATACAGCTGGGTACCAGTGTTGTCACAGGTATTGCTTTCAAAAGGCAAAGAGCCAGAACAGATATCGCAAGGCGTCTTGCTCGACGGTTTAAAAGTTCTAACGATCCATTGCCTTGGATTAGTAATTTATTGTCAGTTTGCAGCATTATTAAAATGTGCTCTTTTGGGTTACGAAATATTTTGTCAATCTGCATGAAGCGAAGTGTTCCAAGGTATATTACATACGAACGATAGAGACAAATAAATGTCAGGTGACACTAAAATTTCAGGTCTGACTAAAAGTCTAAATACGGCTTAAAAATTGCCGTTATGATAGACTGGTAACTGTAGTGAAATTCAGGAAAGCTGATACAATGTTCTTAATTTATTCACTTGAAATTCGTCATGGAAGAACGAAGTTTGGTAATAATACTGAAGCAATTCACAACAAACCTCATTATCATAGCTAGGATAAATGAGATGTAACGTTTCTCTTGCTTTACTTATCAAAAGGAATAGTGTAAGATCAGCAGCGTATACTGAAAGGACATTGATCATGATCCAAGTGTTGCCATACATCGCTGGTCTCTTCCTTTCGGTCCCGAATTGCCTTCCTATCGTCCTAGAGTCCTTTCCCCATGGTCTATTCTGATCTTTTGGATGACGCTCGACATCTACAGGGATGGTCTAACCTGTTGTCTTTGAATCTTGCGACAAGGCTAGCCAAGTGGAACTAGTGTTGGCTGCAAGGATGCTGAAGTCAAATAAAACAGTATTGAAAAGACAATCTATGTTGTCATTTATAAAAAAGATTAAGTCAACGTTATGAATATAAAGGCGAATTCCTGAAAACCTTTACCTTGAAGGCTTTCCCGGCGGGAAAACTTATAAAAAAGAATCCTGCTCAGAAACGAAACAGAAATCCCGAAAACGTAGCTTTATATAGTTTTTAATTTGGCTCTTTTTCAACGACGTATAAAGAGATTGGAATATTTTAGTGTGTTAAGACAGCGAGCTGGCAGAATAGTTAAGTACGTCGGGCAAAATGCTTGGCGGCATTTCTTCAGTATTTACATCCTGAGTTCAAATTTCCTCGAGATTGACTTTGCCTTTAATCCTTCCGAGGTCGGTAAAATAGTACTGATCAATCCCCGGGATCGACGGAATCGACTTATCCACTCACCCGTAAGTGACGGTCTTGTGTGCCAAAATGTGAAACCAATATTTTGGTGTGTTTAGAGACCTTTGTAACGCTACATAATCAAATTTCAAGCGGCTTCTTTCATATCTACATTAATGATAAATGTAATAGTAACGTTAACAATTTAGAAGGAGGTTTTTAATATTCATATTTAAGATGTTTGGTTTGTGGTATATAAGATAAGTATCTCGATGTTATTCTGATAATGCTACTATTCTATTCAACTGATTCATTTCCTCTGCTAAAAGTTGAAATTATATATATATATATATATATATATGTAATTACCAAGATTTACTATATATATGCATATATATATATGTATATATATATATATATATATATATATATATATATATATATATATATATATATATATATATATATATATATATGTGTGTGTGTGTGTGTATGTGTGTATGTGTGTATATATATATATATATATATATATATATATATATCTACACATATGTATATACATGTATGTACATGTATATATATATATATATATATATATATATATATATATATATATGTATGTATATGTATGTATATGTATATATAATATAATACACACACACAAATATTACTCGATATATCTTGCACCAGGGTTTATTTTGAAGACAGACTTATATGGTATTTCATTTCTTTTCATTTCTTCGTCTGTTCTGGAATAATTGTTACCGAGTCAATCAAGTTTGTTGTACAGATAACATACTGTCTTTTGTTTGACCAGCGTAGGTATTTTACTTCGTACTAATTTAATGATAAAATCTTCAGACAAACCGTGACGTTCTGGTGATACCACTTTAATTCGTTTGGGAGATAAATTAGCGATAGTAATGTAAAAAAAAATAACAAACCAAAAAATAACAGCAGTGATTCATTTCTGTGTATTATGGTCCTTTATAGTTAATCGAAGAACAGACAAACTTATCTCTTGAGGCGTCTGGTAATATTGTGTTTTGCTAAATATTTATGGACTGAAAGGGTTTCTAGTATAATGAATAAATATTATACTGGAATGGTGCATAGCCCGCGCGATTGTGCATGCGTGTGTACCTGCGAGTGTGCGTGCGTGAGTGATTCTGTAGGTGTGTCTCTGTGTGTGTGTGTGTGTATGTGTGTGTGTGTGTGTCTGTGTTTGTGTGTGTGTGTGTGTGTGTGTGCAGTTTTCTGTTACAAAAACCACACTATTAGAAGTTTTGACAGGTTTAAAGCAGTCCATTGAAATGAACCATCGTGACAGTGGATGATTTAGTGAAGATTTTATCGAATTAGAAATACATTTATTAATGTAAATTTTCTATATTTTCAGAATTTAAACATTCTTTATTCGATTCTCATAACATTATTCTTGGGTTTAGTTAACGACCTTTACATTCCCGGATAAACAAAGTAGATTTAAGCAACATAATGTATTTAGTAGGCTCAAACAAGATAAAGTATTTACAATTGCAAGAAATTCAATAATGGAATCCAATATTTCGCTTTCATATGCTTAATCATGCATACACAATTCAACCCAGTCCACACACACATACACCCACTCACCTACACACATACACACAGGCATACACACATACACGCACGAGCGGATGCAGATATATGCACAGACACAGAGACTCACACATATACATATGCAGACTCAAACAAATGCGCACACAATTGTGCATTCGCATAGACGAATAAACACATAAATCATAATTTTTCTATTGAACACGAGTTTAAACGTTCAGACAGATGTAAACTTATTCAAGTCAATTTGTACACGGTAACTCACATTTCTGCATTGATCGATATAGAAAATACTTCGATGACAGAAAAGTAAAGATACATACGCACATACATACATACATACATACATACATACATACATACATACATACATACAGGCATACATACATACATACATACATGCATACATACCTACATACATATATATATATACATACACGCATACATACATATATGCATACATGTGCGTGTATATATATATATATATATATATATATATATATATATGTTAATTCTCTAGGGGTCAGCCACACTTAAGTGGCAATATACTACACTTTATATATATATATATATATACACAAATGTATATGTATGTATGTATGTATGTATGTATGTATGTATCTATCTATCTATCTATCTAACCACTGATTATTTTGCAGTTCACACATTCACAAATTCACATACTTTTTATACAATAAAAAGCTTCATTGCTATTCTATATAGATATCTATATTCGTAATTATACGATTCAATTCATTCATAAATATCGTATAATAGGTGCTTCATTTGATTATACTATAAGTCGGAGATGGGTGGGGAATAAGTTTGCTATGGTGTTCATTATGAACAAAATTTTGATAGTAGAGAACAGCTATTATAGCTATACAAAGACTGTGTAATAGAACTATGGTAGTCCCTTGTGCTACTGTAAATCTTATGTGAATTTCATTAGCAATGTATATCAGCAGTCGAATAGTAAAGTTGTAAAAAATAAGTGAAACATATTTTTCTCCTTAAAGGTGATCAATTCTACCTCTTCTTTTCTCCCATGTGATATATACCAAGACAATAGACATATAGATTTTTAGTTTTGGTACCAAAATTGATTGGGGAATTACTCTTAAAAAACAATACCCTAGTGTATTGCTGAAAATTGTCTTAAGAAGAAAAGGCGAATGTCAGTTAACAAAATTATTTATTTGACCTCTATCAGTTTTGTTTTTAGTACAGCCGTAGAACTCTATGGAAAATAAATAAATAAAGGTTTTTGTTTTACAAAGCACCAAGTCCAAAATGTATATGACATAGTCTTGTAACTGACACTAGATGCTACTGTTGTTGTTTAGCCTAAAGTTAGACCTGATCTAGTAGACCAAAAATCAAAGGTGCTCCGGCCATAATCATCCAGTTATTATTACCTCCGCCTTCGCTAAGGTATTGTTTTTAGTCATGTTTGTTTGTTTGTCCGTGGACAATGTATCTGAAGAACCGCTGGATGGATTCGGATGAAATTTTCAGGGATGTTTGACTTCGTGCCTGGCACGAGCTGATTAGATTTTGGTATCGATCCGGTACTGGACAAGGATTCTGGATTGTTCTTTTTGTTTTTTTTACTTAATTTTTGAGAGCGGTCGGGTTCATTTTTAGTATTATTGTTTGTGAGAACAGTCGAGTTTATTTCAGATGTTCCCATTTTAAAAATCATCACCGGCTAATCGTTGAGAGGAAGTTTGCGTTCTCTGAGTGCTCTTGTGTATACTTATTTTTAGAGGATTTTAGCACTATATTATCTGAATAGGAATCTAGAACTACATTGGCCAAAATTTTCGTCCTTTTAGAAGATAGTAGGGTGTAATTTTAAATTGTCTGACTGCTATTTCTTGTAGTGAACAGATAGAGATCCCTTGCAAGTTGGTAGGGATGCTGTAATTGTTTAGCCTACAACAAACTTGATCAGAATCATTGAAGCGTCAGAAAATTACATTACGGTAGTTTACCGGTTCTTTAAATTCTAAGTTCTAATCTCGCAGAGGTTAACTTCGCTTTTCATGACTCCGGGATCGATAGAACAAAGTAACATTTATGTATTGGGTCAATGGTATCGACTACCCCGATTTTCAAAATTACTGGCCTTGCACCGAAATCAGAAACGATTATGAGACAAGACATCACAGACGTAGTTATATTGTTTTAATTTCGGGTACACTATATTGTGAAGTATATTATCCAAGGTGCCTTTTTCTTTATAGGAAATTAGGTTGTAACTTGAGACAGATTTAGCTTCTATTTCCACTGGGTCGATTGCTTGTGATTATATCGTAGAGTAATACTGTTTATTTGAGAAACCAAACATCTGAGTCAACTGAAGGAAAATGTTCATTGAAATAAAACAGGTGATAAAGTTTTAGTTGAAATGTTAAAATCAGAATTATGATAATTAAGTCTAGAACTTCAATTGTGAAAGTTTTTGTAACATCTGTACATCTGTGATTGGTAAAAGAAAGTTTTTTGGATAGCCAACTTTGGAATGTAAAAGTAATATAACCTCGTTACATATTGAATGTTTGTGAGGAAATATTTTGCTGAGTATAAAAGTCGATACTTTAGAAAACTTCAGAACTTAGTTGAAAACATGTTTCACAACAGTTCTTATGAACATCTTCGTGATTTTTTCAAATATAGTTAGGTGTAAGATTATGCCTGGTGCCTCAATGCGTACAGTTTACAAATATGAGTCATAAAACCAATTTTGACCGAAATTCATTGCCTTTATATAACAAACAAATGTATATATATATATATATATTTATATACACATATAGGTGTGTGTGTGTGTGTGTGTGTGTGTGTATGCATGCAAAAATATATACGTCACAAGAAGCACCTTATCTTAATGACTGATAATTGAGCTAAGCTCCATCAGCGTCTAGGAATAGTTAGACCACAGTGACTGCGCATTTATATTAATGCTTTTTAGTGGCTCTTCCCTCGCGCTTTCGGTTAAACGCAACTCGCCTTGTCAGTTTATAAGATTATCATAGAAATTATACGCAGATTTTCTAAATAGTAAATGTGTCTATGAGTTGTTTTAACTCTTATTTCTAGCAATACTGGTGGCGACTAGTACCTTCTGTCACTTTAGTGACGCATATATATATATATATATATATATATATATATATATATATATATATATATATATATATGTATATGTATACACACACACACATGTATATATATACGGATGTAAATATATATATATATATGTATACATAAATTTTGTGTGTGTGCGTGTGTGTTCGCGTTACATAGTCGGATACGATTGTGGTATGAACATTCTTTTATATAGATTAACCGGAAGTTGATTGATTCCTTAAGTCTGTGCTGATAAGGCTTTGGTCAATAGAAGTCTATTAGATATTCTTTGTTTTCGGCAAGAACTACTCTTCCGTTGACTACAATGGTCAAATAAACAAAAGAATAAATACAAACATTTTTGGAGATAGATTTCAATTGATTAAACGATCGATTACATCGATGAATTGATTTCTGTATATCAGTGAATCAGATTAGTATTAATTAAAAACACGTTAATTCAAAAACTTTATAATAGCGAATTCAAAAACTTTATAATAGCGAATACTTTCTAGCATAGAAAACGAGACTATTCTGTTATTAGAAATACCTATAATATTTAAGAAATGAGACAATCGGCCATTCAAACTTTCAGTTAAGCTATGCTAACAATATATATATATATATATATATATATATATATATATATATATATATATATATATATATATATATATATACATGAAACAAACACACGTACATATAAACACATCCGTAGTGTCTATTCTACTCCCGCCTGCGCAAACACGCAATTATATAATAATGCTTACGGTTATATATATATATATATATATATATATATATATATATATATATATATATATATATATAATATAATAAGTTTTGGGAAGAGGAACAGTCGCTTATATCGATTCAGTATTTTGGTAATATATTTTGTTATGGACCTAATGAAGAGAAAAGACACAAATGTCATTTGCTGAATTTGAAGTCGTATTAAATAAGTTAGTATTAATAATGGAACTAATTTTGCCTTTGCCTCTACTATACAAATATCTCTGGACTTTGCTCTTTACACCGTTAGATATATTAACACTAACATAACTTTTATTTTAATTGCTTTTAATGCCTCTGAATACGTAAACACAAGATAGCATGCACACACACACGCACACACACACGCACACACGCACGCACACACGCACAGACACACACACACACACACACACACACACACACACACACACACACACACACACACACACACACACACACAAGCTACAGCAAGAAAAGTGCGCATAACGTTTTTCTTACCCTCGTGTGTGTGTGTTTGTGTGTGTGTGTGTGTGCGCGTGTGTATGTATATATATATAAATTGAGCACTTTATATATATGTAGTATTTTTATTTTATATGCTTTTCTTATGTGTTTGTGGACCATGGTGTATTTTTTATATATGATTGTTTGTTTGAGGGGTGGTGTTTTTGTTGAGTCGTTGACCCGAACGTAATCTTTTTATTCTGTCACTAATGCTTTTATATATATATATATATATATATATATATATATATATATATATATATATATATATATATATATATAAACAATATATGAGTATATGCATATATATGTACATGTATGTACATATCTTCATGTACATATAGATACACAGATCGATTGAAAAACATAGATATAGATATAGTTTGCACCATAAGAATTTGTAACCTTTCGAGAGAACGCGAAATAATTCTTTTTGGGAATTGCATTTTGAAGTACATATGAAGGTAGAAATAACATGTAAACCGTGAAAACCCTTTTGGACAGAATAAGTCGAAAGCTGCCCGTGGGACTCGAACAAAAATCTCCCTACCCCTTCCTTTTATGTTCAGGTGAATGATGTACGTGACCAATATATATATATATATATATATATATATATATATATATATATATATATAAATCTGAGATGAAGTAATAAGTACACATGCACGAATGTAAAATTATTTTGTAGCACAAAATCATAAAAGGTCTCCTTGTACACTTGTGTTAGTAGTGTCTGGACTAAGATGAATATCTTTCTTCTAAATAAGTTGATGAATACAATCAACTATAACGCCGATTGAACGAAATGTTACTTCTGGGTGCGTAACGATATTCACTTTAGGTATGACGACACGCACACACACACACACACACATATGTTTGTGTGTGTGCATGAGTATGTGTACGTGTGAGTGTGTGTGTGTGTATGCATCTATCTATCTATCTATCTATCTATCTATCTATCTATCTATCTATCTATCTATCTATCTATCTATCTATCTGTATATCTATCCGTGTGTGCGTTTGTGAAGAGATGCAGACACGAACACAGACACATACTTGTAATAGATATTCTCATTGAAGTAATGATAAATATTCATAGCACATTACCAACTAACTTATCTTGTTTGTAAGATAGAATAAACAAATATCCCAAACAGAAATATGAAAAAATATATATGATCTGCATGTAATTTTTTCTCTCAAATGCTCGAAAACCTCTAAATGTAACACCTTATTTGAGCAAGGGATAATCTTTCTTTACAAGGATTATATTGATCAAGTTAGCTGTGATGTAGTGAAGTCCGACGTGGTTGTTCTGTTAGCAACAACGGTCACACTTCTCTCATATTATATTCTATAACAACTTAAAACGGAAGTACATAGCAGATTATGTTTTCGTACAGATACTTTGGTCGCAAAGTAAAATCAAAGCAAGCAATACTTGCCATCACATGTCTAGTCGATCAAATCTTGACTGAGATTAAACATAAACGACAACAGTAACAACAACCTTTGCGATCTTGAATATTGAGAAATTCCTTCATCACTATCTTGGGTACTTAATGGCCTATAAATCATTGATACAGGGCTTCAGCAAAATAGCCACAATAGAAATTTCGAGTGTTTCACTGAGCGACGGATTGGCAGAGTTGACAGAGCGTCGGATTGAATGCTTCGTGGTATAAGTTCCGATTCTCTGAGATCTGAATTCAAATCCTGCTGAAGTCAACTTCACTTTTCAGGGTCGATAAACTAAGTACCAATCTAAGCCAAAGGGCTGACGGAACTGTAAGAACTTTATCAGATATTTTGAGGCTCTTGTTCTGGTTCTTTGTGTTTTGAGTTCAAATCTTATCATGGTCTACCTGCGTGGTAGACTTAATTCGTCGCCCGGTTTATCAGCACCACCAAACGCTGGAGACTATGTTACAAGTATCGGGACCAGGCTTCTGATATGGAAACATCGTCTTTCTTCCTTTCCATCAGTCTTGAGGCCCTTGTAAAACGAGATGAAATCTGCTTTTTCCCCGACTAAAAGATAAACAAATGATTAAATATTTTGGTGTTAGCTTTGGATACTTGTTGAAACTATAACACCTAGTTCATTCCTCTATCACCAACAGGTAGCAAAGATACTTAAGGTGAAAGGAAGCCCGTCGTATATGACATGGGTGAATTGTTATTCTTGTAGCTGTTTATCTCTTAGTCTACTCTGATCGAAATAGTAGGGTATTTTTTCAAAGAGATTAGGCTTATATTTCTAGCAGGTCGAATGACTACATAGAACCTTCCTAACTGTTCAAAATATGGTTATGTAAACCGAGGAGGTTCAAATCACTGTTATTGCCAGTTAAAACAAATCGAAAAAAAAAGATGCAGCTATAATGATTGATGAATGCCGTTGTAGTAAGATTAACCAGCCTTTAGCTACCATTAGCAGAGAAAGTTTTATTTACATGAAAATACTGCGGATAATATCGTACATTATTCTTATAATCACTCTCCAAACTAACCAAGCACACACAAATTTCTTATTGCGTGATCGTTATCACTGATCAATAATTGCTAAGTAAATGATAACAGAACCAACCCATATATAAATAATTTCAGACAAACTTGATATCATAGTGGTTATCTAAAATATAACACGTTAATGAACACGATGATTTCTGTAATCCTCGTCTTTTTCTTATCTTAAATAACAAGTTACATATTAGTAGTTCCCTTTCGAACTTCGTAAAATCAAATCAAATAACTAAAACAAAAAAAAAACAAGAAAAAGAAAAACCCAACCACCACAGGATGAACATACTCGGACATAGTCCAAATTGGTACAGCTTCAGCCAATACTCATTAATCATCCATCTAACATATCCGCCATCTTGAAAAAAAGTATATTCCCTGCTTTACGCTAGTCTAGAGATTGCTTCTATCTCTTTATTGTCCGATTCTGATTTGTTGAAAACTATCGAATGCTATGCCATTATCTTTTCCGGAACAAGTTATTAGTCACAATACTTTGGTGTCAACATGGTAATTTTAGTCTATTTATATATTTTCCGGAGAGTAATTGTCTGTCTTTTTGCCTGTTGATGTACATAAATAGGTATGTGAGATGGAATTCTCTCTCTCCCCACCTCTCCCGCTCTGTCTACCTATCTATCTATCTGTCTGTCTGTCTGATTGTCTGTCTATCTATCCATCTGTCTGCCAGTCTGTCTAACTGTCTATCAATTTTTACACACATGCAGGCACTCGCACACATACTAGCGTATTTGAAATATATTTGCTGCGTGTGTATATCTAATGTCTGTTAAATGTATATTAAAATACAAGAGTTTTATGCCACCTAGGTTGGACTGGCCCACCAAAAAAAGAGATTGGACTGGCCAACCTAAACAGAAGCTTGGAGGAGAAAAAGGAAACATACCAGCAAAAAGCAATACATGGCTAAATATCCCGTATGCTAGAGGGCAACAACTTTGACAATAAGTCTAGTACTTATTCTATCGATATCGTTAGCCGAACGGCTAAGTTACGGGAACGTAAACACACCAGCATCGGTTGTCAAGCAAAGTTGGGGTTGGTCGGTGGACAAACACAAACGCACACACACACATACACACATACACAGTGGGCTTCTTTCAGTTTCTGTCTTCGAAATCCACTCACAAGGGTTTGGTCGGCCCGAGGCTATAGTAGAAAACACTTGGTCCAAGTTGCGACGTAGTGGGACGCAACCCAGAATCATGTGATTGGTAAGCAAGCTACTTACCACACCCCCGCTCCTGTGCTTATATATACATACATCTATATATATATATATATATATATATTGCTGCCGTATGTAATTCATGGGGTTAGATTGCAGTTTCAACGAGGCCTGAACACAAAACTGTTGAGCAAAACTAAAACATATTTATTTCGATCTGATCAGATCATTGTGTTAAAAACTGTCCATGTACTAAAATACTAGAGATAACCAGTTTATAGAGTGTCTTAAATATGATTTTTGATGTTTTTATTTTTAATTCTTATATGTTCATAACAATTTATATCAAATTAGAATGAATCTTAAGTTTTCTAGTTAAAGTAGATGAAACAGGAAATATAATGAGTCATTGAATATAAATTTATTGCAAAAATACATTTTTCGCATGCAGCCAAGAGTCTCAACTAATTAGAATTAAAGAAAAAAAGAAAAAAAAAACTATCCTTATCTCTCTCATTTCACCACATGGCATACTTGTTTCTTTTACGTATTTTTTTCTTTGTTTCGTGATATTGATGTTCTTATAACTTGCTTCAAATGCTGAAATTAATTAACTCTTGGTTCATTAGCAATTTAAGGGATTATAAAGCTATAACAATTTCAGATTTGTTCTTGAGTCTATACTTTATTTTGCATTACTGTTTAGTTTTGAATTTTCTTTCATTTAAATTTCTTTTCCGAGGTTTTTTCCCCGGCTAAAATAACATTAGCAGATCCACCATTGAGTTCTTCAAAAATATCTTTTTCTATGTTTAAACGCTATTAACTCTTTTATCATTATTTTGTTGCTTTACTCATTCATTGTTCAAATACTCTTGAAGATTGTTGCTGTTAAAATTAATTTCAAATGGAATGCATTAGTGCGCTGGAAAAAAAAGTTTTTGTTTTTAAAACAAGATTTCCGAAGGAACTAAACTTTCTTAAAAGGTTCAAATAATGATTTTAAATTATATTTTACTGCTTAAATTGATTTCTTTTATGGCTAATTTACCACCGCATAACGACCGTTTTATGACTATTTTACGAGTATTTTTCGATTGCTTTACGACTGTTATACGACTCGAGATTATATAACTGGAAAGCGGAGATGTGGAGGCCTGTCTAATGCAATGACTGGAAATTCGGACTGAATAATATCTGATGTGAAGCGATGTAGCTGATATAATCGATAGGTTATCTCCCGGTCAGCCAAAATATTAAACAGTTCATTTCCCAGTCACCGGCGTCTTACTATGACATTTAACATTTAACGAAACAATACTATTCGCCATGTCACTCAAATGACTAATATACCATACTGAGTGTGTAGCACTGGCGTTTAAGTTTTAGATATTATGTCTCCAAAACTTAAATGGCAGGTTATTGGCTGTGGATGAGTTAAAGTATGGAGAATCAAATAACCTCTTCTAGCAGTTTAATCAAAGCTGGAGTAGAAAGCGTGTGTTCCTGTCTAAAGAAAAAGAAGTTTCTTGACTTATTGACTCTGAATACACCAGTATAAGTTGCAACATGATGCGTTCACAAAAATCCTGTTTACTCTCCAGTTTTGAGATCTGGTAATAACTGCTACACCATGTTTTGCTAATGAAATCTAATGAAATGTAATAGGACTAAAACATGTCTGTAGTTATCCCCCATACTGGTAGTGGATTCGTTTTAAAAAAACAATGTTAATTAATAACTTCATATGTGTCTCTTCACTAGGATTTGGCATTGAGACGACATTTTTCTCGTGACAATTGTATGTAGATACTTAACTTCTCTCTCACTCTCTCTGTGTCTTTCACACACACATACACACGCATGCGCGCGCCACACACGTACGCACAGACACAGACACACACAAGCACACACACACTCTCTCTCTCTGTCTCACTCTTACTCTTCTCTCATTCTTTGTTTTTCAAGCATCCCTGTAAATATGTATATTTTCATTTTTTTTTTCATTTTATCTAGTTTCAGCTCATGAGCTGTGGCCATGCTGGGGCACCGCCATTTATTAAAAAAAATATGGAGCGCTTCACGAATTTGCGTGTCATCCTTGCGCAGGGGCCATGCTAATCTTCTCTGTATCGTTCCAATTTTAGTATATGTATTACCGAAGCAATATGTATGTATGTATAAATATGTATGTGTGAATGTATATATAATATATTATATATGCTATTTTATGCATATGTTGGTATACACATGTGTGTGTGTACGTGTATAGATATATAGATAAAGAGATAGTTAATGGATTTTCATGTTGTCGGTATATGCGTGTAATATCTTCGAAATTAATGAAAAGGTGTTTTGATGAATTCCAGACGTTTATATGACAACTTAAATGAAATTAGTTGTCAATGCTTTCATAGATTTTAATTGAGTTTTTTTTTCTGAATGATAACTTTTCTATCAATGAAGAAAATTATTTAAGATATTTGACGCAAATTAGTCAAAATCAGTTTAAGTCGAAATTTAATGTTATAATTATAAAGAAAAAAAAATCATTTAAAGAATATATAATTAATAAATACTCATAATCTATGATGGGAATGTCTAGAATGGTTTATGAATATGTTGCAGAAGCTATAATTAAGCTGAATGCAATCTGAACGCAAGAGCACGAGATTGTAGAAAAGTATTACGTAAATATATAATGCTTTATACTATAAGCACAAATCTAGCAAGCTCGGTGGAACGACCTCAATGCTTTCGGATACTTATTTTATCGAACCCGAAAGGATGAAAGGTGAAGTTGACCCCAGCAGAATTTGAACTCAGAATGTAAAGACGGACGAAATGTCGCTAAGCATTTCGCCCGGCATGCTAACGATTCTGCCACCTCACAGCCTTGACGTAAATATTTAACAAAAGAGATTTAGACATCACCCATGACCTGGAGAAGTCTTTTTTAAATGTTATTTATCTTGCTGCTGTTGTTGGTGTTGTTGTTGCTGTTGTTGTTGTTGTTTAGCCATCTCATCTCACTTTAGCTTTCTGAAAGCAGGTCTGTGATCAAAGCCGGTTCATCATTTGCCCATTCTATTTTCCTTCAGACAGTTTATCAAGCACTATTTTTTTCTCTTATTGATGTTACCAATAACTTCTCGCTTTTTTCAGCGAAAAGAGTGCGATTTCTGATTAAAAAGAAAACGATTTATATTAGATTTATTATTGTTCTTATCTTATGTGCTTTGTCTGGAAATCTTTCGCCACACATCCTGTGATCTATGTAGTTCTGTCTCCTGTTCTGTTTAGTCCAGAAAAAGGACATAAAATAAGAAGAGCAATTATAAATCTGAAATGAAGAACGGATATATAGTGTGTGTGTTTATTTGGCAAAAACAAAATTGTTTTTTAGTGAGAAGGAAAGAAACATGGCCACCACGCTTTACTGGAACTCCAAGACTGGGGGTAAAGAACGAAAGAAGAAGGTATTCGCAAACCGGAAACATGGCCCCAATTTTGTCACAGAGTGCAATCTTTTTAATGCATTCAAAGACTAATTGGTGTTTTCAGCCGGGCGACGGATTAAGTCTATGGGCGGAATGATTGTTATTTCTTGCAAGTCGAACAACTCCGTAGATGCTCTCACAAACAAAAAAAAGAAAAGGCGGCAACCATTACTCTCTTCATGACCTCCAAGTATATCAGGTCGAACCCGAATCACATAATTGCCCCTCCGCATCTTTAGGCAATTGCCCTCAGTACTTTACAAATATATATATATATATATATATATATATATGTATGTATGTATGTATGTATGTATACGTATTGATGAAAGCACATTTAGAAATGAACGTTTTTTCGTTGCAGATGGTACTGTTTCAGCTATACTGCTAATATTCAATTCAGTATGAAAGAGAATACCTTAGATATATCAAACTCCTCATATCATTGAGCCTAAAATAAATATAGAAATAAACCAAGGAGCGATAAGGATAAACATTTCTTATCTTCAAATGAGTAATCCAAATGGAAATTTGCCAAAAGCTCCAATTGATCTTCACCGCTAAAACAATTCAGAAACATTTGAATACTTCAACATATAAAAAAAACAAATCTTTAATATTATAACTTGAAGGAAGAGATATATGAAACCTAAAGGTGGTAACAATACTTTGTTAAAAAACATCACAAGAACAAAATAACAAACATCGCCACGAGGCCCATCCAATGATAAAATAATACATACAGGAAGAATAAGAAGATCTGCATGTTGTATGGGAATTAGATATCTGAAATAAGCAACGTAGATTGTTTTGGTAGTTTTTGTTTCAAATGATAAGCTTCCTGTAGTAAGCGAAAATTTCTGTCAAATCCGTTAACTTATATATGTATGTATGTATGTATGTATGTATGTATGTATGTATGTATGTATGTATGTATGTATGTATGTACGTATGCGCGTATGTATATATGTATCTATCTATCTATCTATCTATCTATCTATCTATCTATCTATCTATCTATCTATCTATCTATCTATCTATCTGCACTAATGCATGTATGTATATACTGAAAAGACACTGACGTTTACTAAGCGAATATTCACACTTCCGGGAAAATATACCATTAATATACCTTCATTTAATCTTCAGACCGTGACTGCATGCATGGTCACACACACACACACACACACACACACACACACACACACACACACACACACACACACACACACACACACACACACACACACACACACACACACACATTTTATCTGCCATAGTCACTGTTGGAGCTTTTGTGGCATAGTAAAACGACTATACCCTACATGCTTTTCTGCCAAGCACTGCTATAAACAAGGGAAGTGTGTGAGAACGTTTTAACTTTCGTGAGAGAGTTCTAGGTCAATGTGTGCCAAGTGACTTCACCCTGCATGCATTAGGTTCCTTATCAAAGCAACAGTTTCGACACTTTTTGATCAGACCTCATATATATATATATATATATATATATATATATATATATATATATATATATATATATATATATATATATATATATATATATATATATATATATTTATATGTATGTATATATATATATACATATATATAAATACACATATTTATATCTGCACATATATATATATATATATATATATATATATATATATATATATATATATATATATATATATATATATATATATATATATATATATATATATATATATATATATATATATATATACATATATATATGTATATATATATATATATATATATATATATATATATATATATGTATATATATGTGTGTGTATGTGTATATATATACATGTTTACAAAGACGTCATCTAACTTTTGCCACCTCTAACGATTTAAGCGGTTTGGGTTTTGAGAGTTACGGTTCTTAAGTATGCAAACAAGTGTTCTTTATTGTACGCATCTATATGCGAAAGTTTAATATTATAATTACCTCTTCAATTCTTGAGTTAGTGTTGGGTCATTTGGGAAAAAAATTGCAGCACTGTACGTTTTGAACATGTTACTTCAATGATCCTACATCAATTCCATGCAGTATTTGTATTTGGGGATGTCAGTATATACATATATATATATATATATATATAAATATATATATATACATGAAGCTATTATTTTGAACTTCATGCTGTTGCAGGATCTAATTTTATACCTGGGGATAATATGGCTATATATTTAATGCTAGAAACTGACATTCAGTACGGATTTAGCTTTGGTTTGTATTTATGGTGTCCTCTCCATGTAAATTATTGCATATCTCGCCCATATTTGATATAAGAAATATAGCTGTAAAGTATTTTGTTTCTCTCAATTGTTAAGCTGTTCAATAGATGCAATATTTATCGTGAATGCTCACTGGATTCCTTCCAGTCCGCTGCACAGTTGTGCCGTGTTTGAAGATTTCCAGCATGGAATTTCATGTAGTTTTCATCGGCAACCCAACAGCATAAAGCATTAAGAACCTCTTTCAGATCCCTTCCTTTAATGATGCCAAGATTCACTAAAGCATACGTACACACACACGCACACACACACACACATACACACGCGCGCGCGCACACACACTTATACATGTACATACAAAGATATATACAAACACATGTGTAGGCACATACAAGCAGACTCATAATACACAGTTGCACATAGATTTATATATGCGTATATGTAAACATACATAAAACATGCATATTCATATCTGCTTATATATACATTTTCACTATTTTGATGCTTACGAACACAAATATACATACACATACAAGCACATGCAAGCAAACAGAATAGGTAAATGTAACCATACATGCATATATGCATATATAGGAATAAATACAAACATACACTCATGCATACATGAATGCATACGCACATAGAGACATACATACACATATATAAATATACATGTACACGTACATACACACATGTGTACATATACAAATAAGATCACATATAAGTGCCTACAAATATACTGACATAAAACATCTATACAGGTATAGTATACATATAGCTACAAATATATATATATATATATATATATATATATATATATATATATATATATATATATATATCTACTAACAGAAAGACCGCTCTCCGGGCGGTTTACTGCTAACATCTTCATAATATTTTCACATTTGATTCCCAATTCTAATAACTTATATATTTTACGTCTAATTATTTCTTTGTATAATAGTGCTCACTTGCTTAGTAAGTATTGCTTTCATTATTTTATCACAGTCATAATCACTCTTTTTTAAAACAAACATCACGGTAGTCCAACAAGAGAGGGAGGGCAGTTTGTCAAATCTTACCTTTCCCTCAAAGCAGCATGGCGATTTCAATTCAGCAGCCCTTCTTTAAGCTTGAAATGTGTGTGTGTGAGAGAGAGAGAGAGGAGGGAGAGAGGACATCACAAACAATGAATGAAATAAACATTAAATGAAAACATCGTATATAAAAGGGCATTACTACAAACGTATACACCCCCGATTTTGTTGCCTCATGACATCCAAAAAAAGGGATACTTTTTAACAAAAACTTCTACAAACACCGTTTAGATGTTGTGGATTCAAGGTATACAGGGATTTATGAGAAATAATTTTTCCGAGTTTTGGAAAATTCACACGATCTGACATTTTCCCCTCATAACTTTCAGGAAGATGGATATCTATTAATAAAAATTTATACGGATGCTTTCAAACGGCATTGATTTCCATTATCATTACAATTTGGATATTTTAAATTAAAATATGCATATTTTGAAATAATTATGAGGAAAGAAATATATCTTGATATTTATTGTATACTAATCTGAATAAGACCAGCGCTAACCCTGGCAACGCCGGGTAATTATATACATATATATGTATATATATATATATATATATATATATATATATATATATATATATATATATATATATACATACATATAGAGGAATAATAAAAGAAAGTTCTTCGTACAGTATCATATATATTTGAAAGAGTAGGGATGGCTTTTTTGGGGGTAGGGGGGGGAATAATTTGTGGGGAAACTTTTTCAGGGATTTTCCTCACTTTTTTTTTAAACCACAGCCTTCGAAATTACGGGTTGTGTGGGGGCATCTTTATATGAAAAAGGTTTTGTAAACGCTTTTTTTTCATCCCCTCCCTCATCATCCTATTCCGGACCTATTTTGGCTAATTTTTTTTGCACTTCAAAACCATAGGAAGAGCATTTTTGGTAAGAATTTTTTTTTAAATTGTTAATATTTTCAGAGCGAAAAGTGAGAGATTTAAGGGAGATTTGGGTGTGGTTTCTAGCGTATCCAAAGACAACCATCTTCGTTTCTTTATCAGCCATGCATGTATCGATATTTTTGAATATTTTTCCCCATAAAAACATGTATATGCTATATAAAAGAAAATTTGAGAAAATACGAAGTTTTTGCAACCCCGCTCCCTGACCCCGATTGTTTTTGTTTAGAGATTAAAATATTGGGGAGCCTGAGAAGGTCATTGCTGGCATTGATCCACATTATTAAAAAAAAAAAATTACGGAGATGTACTTGCATAGCAAGTGACTTGATCTGAGATCGTGTGCTGAAACAAAAACAATTGCAGCGTAGATGTTTGTAAGCCATTCAAGAACGCACAGAAACTGAGTTTCAAGGCACTATTTAAATACAAAGGTCCTTATGCATCTACGTAACAATATGAAAGGGAAGGTTAGTTTTAGGGTAAATTTTCATTCAATAAATAATAAATTACGTATACATTAATAGAATAATAAATAATATGTTACATATACGTTAATAGAATAAACTGTCGGGTTTCCAAATAGCGAATGAAAACTTAAGAGGAAGTGAGAGACTTTGCAAATGGGAATGGAATACTCTGCAGTGAATGCAATGAAAATTTAAATTTGCGAGAAATTGGAGTTAAAATATTTAAGAAACTTCAGAAATCGAATTTATAGGAAATTTCTGAGAACATGAATGTATAAAAATATTTCTAGACGGTCAACCCTTTCTTTTAGTACTTTTAGTAGTTGTTACCTAATTAATAAGCAGCTTTCTGTATTGTAGTATATATATAGAGAGAGAGAGAGATACATATATGCATATATATGTGTATGCATATATATATGTGTGTATATATATGTATATAACTATCCATCTCTCTCTCTCTCTCTCTCTGTCGCTTTCTATCTCTCTCGCTCTCTCTCTCTCTCTCTATGTATATATATATATACATACATGCACACAGATACACACACATATATATGTATATATGTATAAATATACATATATACATATATATATATATATATATGTATAAATATACATATATATATATATATATATATATATATATATATATATATATATATATATATATATATATATATGTATATATGCATATGTATATCTGCATATGTATATATATATATATATATATATATATATATATTAACAATATATGAGTGTATGCATATATATGTACATGTATGTATATACGTTCATCCACATGTACATATAGATACATAACTGGGTACATGACGTGGCAAAAGAACAAGGACAAAATGGTAAACAAGGTGCAACAAACAAGCAGGCCACATAGAAACATCCCCTTCATCAGCTGCCACCATTAAAACTCCGGCGTTTCGAAGAATTAAGGTAGTACGCATCGTTAAAATGGTTCTTCCCACGAACACAAATTAAATTGTTTTCGTGGAGGGTAGTGGCGGACGGAAAATAAGACAGGAAAACGAAACGGTGAAATAAACAGACAAAATGGCTGTACAGCCAGACGTGAAGTGTGTATGTCTTGAACTCTGTGAAGCACGTACAGGAGGGGCAAAGAAGTACGTGCGAGCTTGGTGATTCCAAGAATGAAAAGAAATAGCAGCCGGACACACGTGATCAAGGCTGTGTGAAGAGAAAGAGTAGCAGAGGGAAAAGGAGGAGAGGAAGTAGAATAAAAGTGAGCAACGAGAGGTAGAGAGAGAGAGAGAGATAGTAGTAGTAACGGTGAGAGGTGAAGGACGGGTAACAAGAGAAGGAGAGAGAGAGAGAGAAACACCCGCACACAGTAATAAACATATTTATGTTCATACATATACATAAATACATACGCACTGATGCAAACACACACACATGCATACATTCATAAAATTATATGCAAATTTATATCTATATAATCTCTCTATCTCCCTCCATCTCTCTCTTCATCTCTCTCTCTCTCTATCTCTCTCTCTCTCTATCTCTCTCTCTCTCTATCTCTCTCTCTCTTCATCTCTACTCACTCTATTATATATTCGTTTCGTCGATGAAATAAAACATCAACACTTGAGAATGCTATTGATCTTTGCCGTTCCATTTTAAATCGAATTCAGATTGAAATAATAAATTGTTAATGTAACTGTCACATTGTTCAATCATCCTATATGTCATCTTTGTACGCTGTCTGCAGTAAAATTATAACTGTTGTTCTAATCAGCGAAATCAGAAAAGAAAAAAAAAATATTGTTTAAATAGACAAGGCAATTCTAGGCTTTTGTTAGACAAAGATACGTTGGAATATGAGTTCAATAAATATTCATGTCTGAAGTTTTGTTTTATTTAATAATAATAATAATAATAATAATAATAATAATAATAATAATAATAATAATAATAATAATAATAATAATAGTAATAATAATAATAATAATAATAATAATAATAATAATAATAATAATAATAATAATAATAATAATAATAATAAATGCCCTGATGCAGTACCAGGCACTGACTCTCATCATGGCTTCTGATCATTAGTGATTGAAAGAGATACCATGCATATATTTTGTCTTGGTATAAAAGATTGGCTGCAACAAATATTCTGCTCAATACTACAGACTTGCTTGTTAGTTGCTTGACCTTAAGCTGAGTATGTGCCATAGTGGTTGACAATACGTGTACCTCTGATCACGAGCAGAATTAGTGAGAGAGCATCATTTGAATAATAATAGAATATGTGGAGATCGACAAGAAACAATAAATCATATTATCTCTGGCTGCCCAGTCCTGGCTAAGAAGGAATATATTCACAGACACGACAGAGCTGGGACCTATATACACTGGAAGCTATGCCAACATTATGGAATAGCAACAGAAAAAAGATGGTATAAACACACGCCAGAAAAGGTCACAGAAAACGAGAAAGCAACCATACTCTGGGATATGCCAATACACACAGATAGAGAAATTAAGGCAAATAGACCAGATATAGTTGTCAAAGATCATGAAGAAAAAAAATGCTTTCTAATTGATGTATCAATACCAGCAGATGACAACGTTTCTCTAAAAGAAATGGAAAAACTTTCAAAATACAAAGACCTGGAAATAGAGATAACTCGAATGTGGAATCTAAAAACAGAAACAATTCCTATCATAGTAGGTGCCTTAGGTATAATAAAAAAATAT